>NW_021703783.1:89823288-89952650 GCF_005190385.1 Monodon monoceros | reverse complement strand
AAAAAAAAAAAAATATATATATATATATATATATATATACACACACAGAAAAATATATACATAGAAATATATAGAGAATTATATATACATATATTATATATATATATATATATATATATATAATTGGAATTCTGTGTGCCTTGGAACTTTTTGTTAATTCTCCACCTAAGGACATGCAGGTTCAGTAATGATACAGCCCTTCACCTTTATTTTTTTTTTATTTTTTATTTATTTTTATTTTTTTCTGCGGTACGCGGGCCCTCTGGTTGCGGAGCACAGGCTCCGGACGCGCAGGCCCAGCGGCCATGGCTCACGGGCCCAGCCGCTCCGCGGCACGCGGGATCCTCCCGGACCGGGGCACGAACCAGTGTCCCCTGCATCGGCAGGCGGGCTCTCAACCACTGCGCCACCAGGGAAGCCCCTTCGACTTTATTTTTAAACGCTTAGTTTTGGACAGAATGCAGGAAGGAGCACAGGACTGGGGACCTGGTGATTTGGGTTCCAGCCCCACCCCTGCCGCAGCCTTGCCACATGACCTTGGGTAATTCCCCACAACCTCCTGCCTGGAACCCCTCCCGCGGGGACCCCACGGCGGAGGAGGCCCGGCTGAATGACACATGAAGAGTTTCCATTCTCGGTCCCCAGCGGCCTGGCTTGAGGCAGCGCCTCTCAAACCTCAAACCCCTGATCAGAAGCCACCTCCCTGACTGCCCGCTGGGAAAGCAGCGAGAGGGCAGGCCAGGGGCCTGTGAGTTCTCCCCCAGCAGACAGAGCCCAGAGGCCAGGGCCCAGGAGGGCTGGGCGGGCCAGGAGGGGAGGGGTGGCAAGGAGGGAGGGACACACACCCAGAGGGGATGACGTCAGAGGGTTCTGAAGGCGGGGGGTCCTGGCTGTGTGACCAAGAGCAAATGACAATTGCCTTCTGAGCCCCTTTCTCACCCGTAAAATGGGACCAATTTTCTTATTAGGGGACGAGGCCAGCCCTGTGTCTGGTTAGCAGTAGCATAAAGTCACAGAGTCTTAGCCTCTGTAAGGGTCCCGGAGGCCCTTAGGACCTTGAATCCTTCTGCAGGTGAGGGAACTCAGGCCACCGAGGCGGTGACTCCTGAGAGGTCTCCCATTTGAATCGATGGTAGCCCATCCTGGTGGATTTTCCTTCCTTGAAGCACTAAGGACCTGCCTCTGAAGGGCAGCTAAGTCTACCGAGGACCCTGTCCTCCGTCTGCTGCTGTGATGACAGAGTGTTTGCCGTGTGTCCCACTGTCTGTGTCCCCCGGGCTGGGCTGCATCCCTCAAGGGCAGACACTGAGCCTTGCTTGGTTCCATGGCCTTGGGGTCCACACAGGCCGGCACCGTGTAGGTGCTTGACACCTGTTTAAAGAAGGAGGAAGCGAGTGGACAGAAGTGACAGAGTGTCCCTGGAGGGACCTGCCAGGGCGGCCTCTGAAGGCTTGGTGAAGACAATGGGCAAGGTGGGTGCAGCTCATGGGGTTTCCTTTCCTCCCAGCCACACGGAGTCTCCAGAGGTCGCACCTGTGTCTGTGTAGGAGAAGGGTGAGGAGGGCAGGAGCTCAGGTGTAGAGAGAGAATAGGCTTCGGAAGTGACTTGAGGACTCAGGGTGACTCGGACCTTTGGAACAGCAGCCCACAGCATCGTCACTAAGCAGCTGGCTCCCACCCTCTCATCCTGTCTGTAACAGGCTGAGCTGTGTCCCCCAAAAGATATGTGGGAATCCCAAGCCCCAGTAGCTCTGGATGTGACCATATTCGGATATAAGCATCTTTGTGACTAGATGAGGTCACTAGCGTGTGCCCTGATCCAATATGACCGGTGTCCTTGCAGGAAGAGAAGAGACACTGAGAAAGACACACAGGGAGAAACCCATGCAGTAAAGGAGGCAGAGGTTGAAGTTACGTGGCCACAACCCAAAGCAACAGCAAGGAGGCCAGCAGCCACCACAGCTGGAAGAGGCAGGAAGGGTCCTCCCTTAGAGCCTTGGGAGAGAGCGTGTTCCTGCCAGCACCTTGATGGACTTGTAGCCTCCAGCACCGTGAGAGAATGAATTTCTGTTGTTTTCAGCCACCCCGTTGATGGTACCGTGTTAGGACAGTCCTAGGAAACAACTACTCCGCCTTGGGGCCTAGAAGAGCTTCGTTTTCCCAGACACTGTCTAGACGGCGTCTGGCAGGGGCACCCCGAGCCCGCCCCTCACCCCTCACCGCAGCCCCAGGGCTGTGAGCCCTGTGCTTCCTCAGAGGGTTTCAGAGGAGTCTCAGCTGGCTGAGAACCTTCTCCAGGGCTGGACCAGAAGGCGAGCTCTCCCGCTGTCCCCCAGCCTGATCCCCCTGGAACAGTACCCTCACCCCTGTGCTGGATTGAACAGTGTCCCCAGAACCCATGTCCACCGGGAACCTGTGAACATGACCTTGTTTGGACACACGGTCTTTGCAGATGTAAGCCAGTGAAGATGAGGTCATCCTGGATTAGAGGGGGCCCTAAATCCTCTATGACTGGAGACCATATCTGAAGAGGGAAATTTGGACCCAGAGACACAGACACACAGGAAAGCGGCCACATGACAATAAAGGCAGAGATTGGAAGGATGCTTCTCCAAGCCAAGAAACGCCAAGGATTGCTGGCAACAACCAGAAGCTAGGAAGAGGCAAGGGAGGATTCTTTCTTCCTTCAGAGAGAGAATGGACAGACATTTGATTTTGGCCTCCCCTCCTGAATTGTGAGAGAAGAGATTCCTTTTGTTTTAGACCACCCAGTTTACGGTAATTTGTTATGGCAGCCTAGGAAACCGATACACTTCCCATCAAAAAGACCAGCTCCACCCGCCCTGGGCGGTGCATCCTGGGGCAAGCCAACCTCTCCTCTCAGAACTTTGGTCTCTTCTTCTGCTGAGTGGAGACACGTAGTCCCACTCCCAAGCCTGAACCTGAGGCATCACCGTGAAGGGCCCAACTGGGGGCCCAGAGCTCAAAATACTGTGTTATCAGTGGAGTAGACAGGAACTGTTATTTGTTCACTCAACAAATGTTTGTTTGTCCTGTGTGCTAGGCAGTGTTCTAGGCTGGGATCCAGCAGGGGACCAGACAGACAAACTCTTTGTCTTCACGGGCCTCACAGTCTAGGGGTGGAGAGAGCAGGGGGTGATAATTTCAGAGACACGCTGTGACACGAGCTGCATCTGGGCTGTTGGAGTTCTCTCTGCGGGGCTTTCCTGAGTTCAGACAAGGTCAGCTTCCCCAGCCTCCTCCACCATGACTGAGCTCAAGACAGCGCTAAAAATTCAGATGTTTGTCTCTTCAGCCTCTTTGGTGGCCAGCTGTGAGCACTTGGTGTGTTCACACAGCACAGAGGTGCCGTGGTATTTGCCCAGCACCTTGTGTTAGTTTGCCTGGGATGTGTAACAAAACACCCAAACCAGGCAGGTTTTTTGGCCTCGTGGCATGCGGGATCTTAGTTCCCCAACCAGGTATCGAACCCATGCCCCCGGCAATGGAAGCACGGAATCCTAACCACTGGACCGCCAGGAAGTTCCCAAAACTGAGCAGCTTAAACACTGGCAATGTAAAGTCTCACGGTTCTGGAGATGAGAAGTCCAAGTTCAGGGCAGTTCTCAGGGTTGGTTCTCTCTGGGGGCTGTGAGGAAGAACCCATTCCACGGCTCTTCCCTACTTTCTGCTAGTTTGCTAGCGATCTTTGGCTCGCCTTGGCCGGTAGAAACATCATCCTGATCTCTGCCCTCATGTTCACGTGGAATTCTCTGTGTGTGTGTGTCTGTCTCCAAATTTCCCCTTTTCATAAGGGCATGAATCATATTGCATTAGGGACCCACCCTTCTCCAGTGTGACCTCATCTTAACTAATTACATCTGTGACAACCCTATTTGTAAATAAGGTCATATCCAGAGGTACTGGGGCTTCCATATATGAATTGTGGGGGGGGAGGTCAACACATCACAAGCATCTTCTCTGGACTACCAGGAAGGCAGGCAACGCACATCCCTCTGGGAGGCACCCATCCTGCTGGGAGGCACCCAGGGCTGAGGTCAGGGTTGTGACTTGCCACCCCCTGGCCTCCCTCTTGGAGTGTCAACTCATCTTCAGAATGTCTTATGAAGGGGGATGCTAATGTCCAACTGTCTTCTTTTCCAACCGAGGACTTTTACATAACGTCCAGCTCTGTTGAGCAGATGTCAGACGTGTCTCATTCATGTCCCTGCCCCCAGTACCCAGCACAGCCTGACACTTTGTAAGTGCTTAATACATTTGCGTGATTAATAAACCAGGAGTCGTGGGTTCAGATTTCACCAGGGCCTCCTCAGTTTCTGCAAATTGGGGCTAAAAATGGTATCGACAAAAGGATGGTTGTGAGAAGTAAACGATATAATGCAAGAAGTGCTGGGCACAATGCCTGGCCCGTAGTGAGCCCTCATCACAGCATCAGCCAGGACCTGGAGGGTGAGGGAGGGTGTAGCTGCCTGCCCCTGCCCCTGACTCTACCCTAAACCTGGACTGAAAGAAAGGCAGCTAATGTTTTTTAAGGGCCTCCCGCATGCCAGGCACAGCGTCTGCCATTCACATCCCAGCTTTATCATCCCGGTTCCACAGGTGACAAGACGGCAGCTTGGGGAGGTGATGTGTCTTGCCAGGTCACAGCAGGTGGAAGAACTGAGATTCGGGCCAGGTCCTCTGCTCTCCAGCCCCCAGCTGGACCCTTGTCGCCCTGCACATGCTTAAGCCTGTCTCTCCCTGTCCTGCTGGGTCAGCCTGCTGTGCCCCGTGGCCTCCAAGCCTCACCGGCCAGGCCTCCAGGTGGTTCCTCTGTCCCTGCAGACCAAGAGGACCCAGTGTTAGTGTGAAATGCAGATTCCCAGGGAGCAGAAAGGCCTTCATCCCCTGTTTGTGACCGTGTCCCGCTGCCTCAGGGACAAGAGTCTCCAGGCCATATGGTTGCCCCATTGACAGAGGGCAGCCTGTCTCAGTGGCAGTCTCCACCCACGGCTCTCTGAGCAACTGGGGAGTTGGCACCCTTGCCCCTGCTTTCAAATGCCTCCCTTAACCCTTTGCTGCCCCCCCCATGCCAGCCCTCCCCCCCAGGCTGTGGCCAATCGATGGCTTGGCGGCAGATAAGTACAGAGGACGTGATTGCACAAGATCTTCTGCTTTTCAAAGACTGTCCAGCTACCAGCCTGCCTGGTCCGGGGGCCTGGGCCGCTTTGGAAGGGGACAGAGGCAAGGCTTGTGGGTGTCTCTACCTGCCCCCCAATGCTCCTTGCTCCCATTCTAAGCACCCGTCCCTTGGAACGTTTGCAGGGGGGCGGGGCCAGGGCCTGAGAGGTGGGGAGACTGGAGGGAGTAGGGAAAATTGTCCAGGGCGGGGGCAAGGCTGGGGTCCGTGATCTCAGGTCAGGGTTAGGCCCTGGGCACGGCTGAGGGGTAGGGGAAGAGAGGGAAGGTGTTCCCCCCCCAGAATCTCTAAGGTGTTCCCCACCCAGCCCCTCAGTGTGCCCCCTGCCTGAGCCTGAGCCCAGCCATTCCCCTGCCTGGAGGTGGCCATCAGTCTGTACACACCCAGAAAACCCTGGTTCTCAACACGTGCTTTGGAGCACGGTCACGTCTAAACCCGCCATCTCTGCTGCAACTCCGTTCAATACCACACGTGTGATCCCAGTGTTCTGTTTTGGTCAAATGTGATATTTTTAAAAACTTTATTGAAGTATCCAATGTTCTTGTAGTCACATTAAAAAGCGTAAAAATAAGCCGATGAAATGAATTTCAATAATATATTTTATTAACCCTATACAGCTAACGTGTTATCATTTCAACATGTGATCAACATAAAAAATGCTCCTTGAGCTTATATTACATTCTTTGCACTCAGTCTTCAAAACCTGGTATATATCTTGCCCGTGTGGCACGTCTCAGTTCAGACTGGCCGCATCCCAGGGGCTCAAGAGCTGCATGTGGCCAGAGGCCACCAAAATGGACAGCACAGCTCTCCAGAATCAGGTAGAAATTCAACTAATTTCCAGCTAAACAGAAAATAGCACCAACGCCACCCCAACTCCATTTTTCTCCCCTCCCGTCCCCAGAGCACAGGGGCCCAGCCTCCTTGTCTCTCTCGGAGCCACTGGCTCCTCTGCTCTCACCTGTCCAGGTAAGGAGACCCGCGTGAGCCCCTGCCCACCCTGCACGGGCCCCCGCACAGCCCCCAGTCCTTGGTCACCCCACCTCATGCTCTAGGGGACCAGGAGCTGTAACCAGGCAGGAATGTCACCAGGCAACAGGCCTCGGGGGAGAGCTCAGATCTCCTGCACCTGCCCGCCAGCCTCCAGGGTGCCCACGGGGCGGGGCGAGGCGGGGCGGGGTACTGCCTGCCTCCTGCCTCCGGCCTGTTTACGTGCTCAGTCACAGTGCTGTCCCCAGCCCAACAGGAGGCCCGTGGAGCCTGGGGCCACAGGCCACAGGGGACAAGGGCCAGACACCCCGGCCATGGCTGTGGGCCATTGATCCAGCCCAGGCTGGCTGGGTAGGGGGTGGGGAGACCTTGGTCTGGACAAACAGAGGCTCTGAGGTCTGCGTGCGGCAGGCCCGGCACCCACCTGCCACTCCCAAAGGTAAGCGGGGACCTCCAGGCCAGGGGACCAGGATCTATGAATGACCCGGTGACAGCGTCTACCCGGAGAGCCAGGCCTGGCTCCCTGGGGCTTAAGCCAACTGCCCTGCTCCGAGGCCTGGTCTGCTGGGCCTCACGGGCCAGAGAGTGACCCAGCGAGCAGAAGGCGAGGGGTCCACAGAGCTGGGGTCGGAGGCCAGGTGTATGGACAGGCGCGGGGCAGTGGAGGGGCTGCAGGTTCCGGGGGCTGGGACGCCTGGGGCTCAGCTGGAGCTGGTGGACTCTGGGGCAGGGACGGGGCAGGGGAGAGGCCTGGTCTGCCAGTCTGAGCACCCCACCCTGATTCTGGGCTGGACAAGCTGCCCCCTTCGTACGCAGGTACCCCACCTGGGCTTTCCGGTATGGGAGACAGGCCCAGAGCCCCCCGACACTGCACTATACAGGGGGCAGGCTCAGAGTTGAATGTGGCCGTGTGTGTGTGTGCGTGTGCGTGTGTGTGTGCGTGTGTGTGTGTGAGCAAGCGTGCATCTAGCAGTTTGTATGTCACAGATAGCTGCGAGTGTACTTCAGCGTGTTTTCATCTGTGTACATCTGTGTGTGAGTTTATGAGTTTGTGTATGGAAGGGACTTTCACCCACTCCCCCCACGCCTGGGGACTCAGCGTCAGAGCAGCTCATGGCCCGAATGGCCTCCCCGGTAGGTCCTAGATAAGAATCCCAGCTCTACCTCTCCCTGCTCTGCTCTACCCTGGCCGAGTGACCTCGAGTCCGTCCTTTTCTCTCTCTGTACCTCAGTTTCCCCAGCCATTAAGTAGAGACAGCAAGGCTGCTGGAGGTTGAAATGGAATTCAGCTGCGGCGACAGCCAGCACAGGCTGGCACGCGGGAGGAGGAACGGCTCTGCCCCAGTGAGCTCAGCCTCCTGTGGGCAGACCGAGGACCCGCCAATGGTCAGAAGGGCAGGAGGGGCTGAGGAGCAGGTGCCAGGCTGGGGTCCAGGTTCTTGGATCAGGCGAGAAGCCTCAGGCCCCTGTGGAAATTGGGGGTACACCCAGTCCCTCCCTCCAGGCACTCACCTTCAGGGGGACACGGGGGACAGAAAGAATACCCCCAAGATGAGCTGTGCATTGATGGGGGTGGCCCAGGATGCTTCAGAGGAGCAGCCACCCCTCCAGAGGCACTCTGGGAGGGCTGCCAGGAGGAGGTGAGAGCTGAGCTGAGGTGTGAAGGGGCCAGGTCAGGAGGTGGGCAGCCCAGGCAGAAGGAAGAAAGCAGGTGGTAAGCAAGAACTTTCAGGGTTCAAGAAACAATCGTGTGATGCTCTTCACCCAGCGCAGGCTAAGAACCCTAGATCTGTTAAAGGTTTCTACCATCTTTATTTTTAGAATCAATCACCGAGAAGTCCAATGTCGCTGGGGTGCAGCAAGGGAAGAGCGGGAAAGGGGAGAAGGAGGCAGAAGAAGTTGGCCAGGCCACACGTGCACCCAGCACCCTGGCCCAGCAGGAAGGAACCGCTCTCTGCTCTCAGTGCAGGGCACACAGGGCAAACAGAGTAAAGCCCCTGCTCTGGTGCAGATTCCAGCCTGGGAGGACACAGACCAAGGACACAGAAGCATATCCTGCCGTGTTAGTCTTGAAAAGAGCGATAAAGAAAAATGTAGCAGAGAGAGGGCAGTGGTCAGGGCAGGTCTCACTGAAGAGGTAACATTTGAGCAAAGACTTGAAGGAGGTAAAGGAGAAGGTCATGAGGCAAGACTGAAGGAAAAGCATTTCTGGCAGAGGGAACAGCAAGTGCCAAGGCCCTGAGGCGACCTGTACTCCATCTGTTGAAGGTCAGGAGCTGGGTGTGGCTACAGTAGAAGGAGGGAGAGGACAGAAAGGCGCACAAGCGCCATATCATGGAGTCTCTGGTGGGCTGTGACGAGGGCTTTGGGCTCTGTTCTAGGTGGGGCTTGTGAGCAGGGCACGTGGTGAAGATCCCTCTGGTGGTCATGTGGGAATTGGCTAGTGCGGGTGGCCGGACCACTGGCTAGTGTAGGAGTCGCGGCGACCTGGATGATGGTGGGAGCCACTGAGGTGTCAAGAAGAGGTTGGGTTCTGGGGTTAGTTGGAAGGTAGAGGCACAGACTTTTCTGGTGACTAGATCCTCAAAACAATGGGGGAACCATTATATAATAAGAATAAAAGACAGGCGCTTGGGGTCATCTTCACAGCTGTCAGTTGTCACAACTGTCCACTTCCTGCTGGGCTGTCAGCCCCAAGAGGATGGGAACAAGGTCTCTTATATTCACCAGTGTGACCCCCGTGCCCAGCACAGAGCCTGGCCCCAAGCAGGTGCTCAATAAATATGGAGGGGTCTGGGACCCCAGAGACCAGCACCGTCTTCCATGCCCTTGCCCCTAAGGCAGTAAGATGTAGGAGAGAGCACTGCACTGGGAGTCTGGAGCCCTGGGGGCTCTACTCACCCATTCTTTCTTTTTTATATTTTCTAATTGTATTTTTTTCAATTTTAATTCAGTTTTTAAAGGTTGCTTTCTACTCATCCACCCTTTCCCGGAGGATTTGTTCAGGTGGCAGACCCTGTGCTGGGTTCTATGGGGATCCAGAGGTGAATAAGACACAGGCCCGCCTTTTTTGTGGGGGAGAGAAACGAAGCCAAAAGCCAGTCAGATTGTTGATCTGACCAAGGGCTGCCTAGGGGAGGAGGTGGCTTACTCTCCAGGGCCCAGAGCCCATCGCTGGGCAGGTGGCCTTGGAGCTGGCCTTTAAGGGTCCCACCATCCTTTAGGCAGAGTGTGTGTCTGTACAAAGGAGCATCTTGTGGACCTGCAGGGTGATGTGCGTGACGGAAGGTAGGGCTGCAGGGACGAGGGCAGCAGCCTGGCCATGGAGGGTCTTGGGTGCCACGGTGAGGGGTTTGGAGGTGGCTGGGAACCTTGAGGGGATTCTGAGCAGGTGAATGGCTGGAGGTGGGCAGGGAGAGCTCTCTCCTGACAATGTGGAGGAGGGACTGGAGGAGGAGCTGCGAGGCAGGAAAGCAGTTGGGAGGCTGCCCCAGGAGTCCAGGTGGGAGGCAATGGGAACCCCTGGTGTATGGCCCCCCCCACCAATTTGGGCTGTGTCTAATCTTGGGTTTTCTCAAAATGGGGTCTTCTGTGATACTCAAAGTTCTCCCAGATGGATGTGAGAGCCATTTATGAGGGAGGCAAAATCCATGGAGTGAAAGCCTGGCTTGGGGAATGGGGAGAGGAAGGGTGAGGCATACTGAGCATCCTACCTGGGACTGCTCCCCTAAGTGCCTCCTCTAATGGACCTATGACCTTCTCTGAGCCTCAGTTTCCCCTCGTACCCTGTGAGGCAGTAGAGCAGAGTGGTCAAGGTGTTACCCTGGAGACAAACCGCTTGTGTTTGCAGCCTGGCTCTGCCGCTAACCAACTGTGGGATCTCGGCCAAGTTGCTCAATCTCTCTGTGCCTCAACTTTCTCATCTGTAAAATGGGGATAATGAGAGAACCTATTCCCCCCCCCCCACAGGTCTGTGGAAGGCTTACATGAGACAGTGCGTATAAAGAACGGGAAACAATTCAAATAAATGTCAGCTGTGATCACCTCTGTGCTCCCCGAGTCCCCAGTATTTCCTTGGTGATCCAGACTCGGAGTAAAATGGGGATGTGCCTCTCTGGCAGAGGGAGTGGACCTGGGGCTGAGAGAGGGCAGAAGCCGGCCCGTCACTGGGCTCTCCCGGCTCTAGCCACCCACTCAGCTCACGGGGGACAGCCAGTTTCACCAGGGGTGCCCTGGACACTCCGGGTAGTGGGCGGGGATGGAGGGGCTGCCCCACCCAATGCAGGACCTTTCCCATCCGTGGCCCTGGCCCCGTGAAAGCCAGCAGGGCCTGATACAGATGTCCAGATGTCCTCTGGTTGGGGTAGAGGGGAGTCCTATACCCAGGTGAGAATCACCTGCGGTCACCTCCTTTCCTTGCATCCATGGGGGCCACTCAGGAGATCCCTGTGGCTGGAGCCAGAGATCCTTGACTGAGAACCTTTGAGCATCACAAAAGATCCCTGTTTTCAGAATCCCTCTGTGTGAAAATCCAAGACCCAAAGCAAAGGACACCCCGCCCACCCACCCACGCACACCTGGGGATGTATTTTAAAGCCGCAGTGGCCTTTTGGGATGTGGTAAGAGGAGGCTAATTTCCTACTTGCTCTGCTGGTGGGTGGGCAAGTGAAAGACCTTCTCTGGACTGTGGGAAAACCTGCCAGAGAAGGCAAATAGCACTCAGAAGTTTGCCTGGGGGTCTAGAGACACAGCCACAGGTCTGGGGCACTGACCAGGGTGGCATTCAGGTATTATTTCATCATGATTTGTTAATTAACAGCTCATTTACAGGAAGTAGCCCAGAGTAGTGGAAAGAGCAGGGAGTCAGACACCTGGGCTCGACCCCCACTTACCTGCTGTGTGATCTTTGGCGAGTGGCTTAGCCTCTCTGGGCTTCAGTTTTTCCATCTGCAAAATGGGCTGGTTGTCAATGCCAGACATTCAAATCACATTGGGAAAATGAGGCTAGGAAACCCCTGGACTGAGTTATTGCTAAAACATTCTGGGTCTTAGTTTCCTCATCTGTCCTATGGGTGCAGAACCCTGAAAGCCTTTTGGAGGTTAAGCAAGATAATATATGTAAAGTGTCTACACAGACTGGGCTGAGGAAGAGCATGGGGGCCATGGTCCCCCCCATCCTGGTGACCAGAGGATTAAATGGGGTGATATCCGTAAAATGTCTTGCACAAACACTAAATGAATATTAGTTTTTGTCTCCTTCTCCTTCCTCTGCCCCTAAGAGACTTTGGGGCAGTGGGGAGAAAAGAGGGGCGGCGCTCCTTGGAAGGCAGTCCCTGGCTCGGCACAGAGCCGGCTCAGGGCTTCTGGGGGAGGGTGAAGTGAATGGATTGAATCGATGTTGTGGAAGCTTTGCTATTGAGAAACAGGAGGAAGGAAAAAACATCCCCCGAATGGGAGGGAAGCTGAGGGCAAGAGGAGCTGGTTTACAGAAACTTGTACTCCATGTATGCACCCCAGTTCCATCTGCGGGTACCTTGGGGGGTGGGGCTCAGGCAGTGAAACCTCCATCTCTCCTCTGACCGCAGATGCAAAGGTAGGGATTCTGGAGCCAGACCAGGTCCAGCTGGTCACCTGGGCGAGTTGCTCTGAGACGTGCTTCGCTCCTCTGTGAGCTGGCTCAGTGCTCACTTTCAATTACTGCTAGCTGGCGTTATTCTCCTCCTCCCCCAAAAGGCAGGGATGCCGTCTTACTTCTGTGCAAGGTTGGTGTTCAGTAAAGATTCCCTTGCAAATGCCAGGCTTTTTCCAACCCTGGTCTGTTTCCTTGCCAGGATGCCCATGGCCAAGGCCCCCCAAGTGGCTGGCGGGCAGGGCGATGGAGGTGATGGAGAAGAGGCAGAGCCGGAGGGGATGTTTAAGGCCCCCGAGGACTCCAAGAGAAAAGTCCGCGACTACCTCCGCCTGGCTCCCCTGTGGCTGGCCCTGGTTGTGTTGGCATCAGTGGGGGTCCTGCTCTGGTATCTCCTAGGTAACTGCGGGGCCCTTGGGAGAGGTACCTGGGGAGGACTTGGCGTGGTCGAGGGGGCACAGCAGGGCAGATCAGGATTCCAGGCTCAGCAATGCCTAGAAACCACTGTGCGACCTTGGACATGCGCTTCTCTCTGATTCTCCGTTCCTGTCCCATGAGATGGGAGTGCAAGTTCCGTGCTGGGGCCTAGTGCCCGCAGTTCCCAGCAGCTGCGGAAGGAGTGCTCTCCCAGTGCCCAGTTCTTGTAAAGTGACAAGCTGAAGGGGTGTAAACATTGCCTCCCCTTGCCTGCAGCCCTCCTGGGTTGCCCCTGGGGCTTGGAGCCACCTGGCTCAGCTGGAGGAGGCCCAGTGGTGCTGGTGGTGCCTGGCACCAATGAGTGCGTCTGCTCACTGGAGCCCGATCTGGGAGCTCTTCTAGGGTGGGGACCATAGCTCTATCATCTTGGGGTCTCCAGGGCCCAGCATGAGTGGGAACGAAGGGGAGGGGGGCACAGAACTCAGGTGTCCAGGGGGGTGTCCATGCACGTAGATGGCTTTATACCCCAGCATGGGCACATGTGGAATTCAACCCAGAGGGAATGTGGGTGCGGGTGGGGGGAGGGCAAGAATGCCCAGAGCAGGTAGCTCAGGCATCTCCCATGTCCTGAATTTTGGCCCCTCCCTCTCTGGTATCACAGCCCTCTCATTCAGTCCCCTGGAACCCCGGGAGCAACTGGCCCATGCTCTGGGTCCATTCGTCCATCCTTCTATTCATTCATTCAGTACTGAGGACCTCCTATATGCCAGCTCTGTGCCAGGCTGTAGAGATAGTTCTGTTCTCACCATAAAGCTTGGCATGTGCTAGGACAGAGAAAGCAGAGGGGGCCCCGGTGGAACCCTAGCAGGGACAGCCCACCTTGCCCAAGTGATCAGAGACCTCCCATTAAGCACTCTGCAAAAGTTAGATCATTTTCTTACTGACTGCATCTCCTGGTGGAATTTCAGGTCCACTGAAAGGAATGGGGACCCATTTTGGAGCAGCCACTGGGGAGATCAGCCTCGGCCCAGCTCTAAAGGGGGTCGAGGTGGGGGGGTATTCTGGAACCCCCGGGTTGAAGCTGTTAGGAAGCCTGGGTCTGATGAGGACCCACCTGCCGTGATGCCGGATGGATTGTGATTCTGTTCAGAGCCGAGCAACGCAGGCCGGGAGTGGAAGCTGTGTGCATTTCACCACCGGCAGGAAGCCGGCGCCCCAGATAACACGGGGCTGCTGAGGCCTCTTTAGGCTGTGGGATAATTAGTCTTAAGGGGAAACCATCGAGAGTCAGGCTGGAGGGCCAGGAGCTCAACTGCCAATTGTCTTTCTTCTCAGAGTCTGATTTCTCCTGACTACACTCCTAGAGTGAATCACCCCGCTGGGGGTGGGTGCTCCGTGGGGCTGAGGACCCAGGGGGTGCGTGCCCCAAAGCCTCCACTGAGGGAAGCCAACCCCTTCCCCAGAGGGATGAGGACAGAGGAGGCACTTTCGGAGATATGTGAACGATTCCTCCCGCACTGGGCCAGGCTGTGCTCTGGGTACCGGGCACTGGACGAGGAGATGAGTCAGAGACACGCCGTGTCTGGTCTGGAAGGGGAGGTGGACGAGAGGCCTATTGCACTGGAACAGGATTTGCATTTGTCCCATTGGCAGCACGTGACCGGGCGCCTCCCTGCCTCCTCCTTGACACGTTATCCTTACTTGGCTTCCAGGGCGCCCACACTTTCTTTTCCCTCAGCTCATGGTGACTTCTCCTCCTCCTCCTCTCTGCTCCCCCCCAACCCCGACATTCCCTTATGCCCTGAAGATTCCCAAATTTTCATTTCCAGTCTGGGCCTCTCCCTTGAGCGCTACTGTATCACCGGGGCCTGCCCCTCCTCCAGGATGTCTAAGTGCATCTCAGACCCCACTGACAGTTAACTCTCTTGTGAATTGTCAGTCTACCTTTTGAGTATATTTTAAAGGGGCTTTCATATATATATATTTTTTTTTTGCGGTACGCGGGCCTCTCACTGTTGTGGCCTCTCCCGTTGCGGAGCACAGGCTCCGGACGCACAGGCTCAGCAGCCATGGCTCACGGGCCCAGCCGCTCCGCGGCATGTGGGATCTTCCCGGACCGGGGCACGAACCCGTGTCCCCTGCATCGGCAGGCAGACTCCCAACCACTGCACCACCAGGGAAGCCCCGGGGCTTTCATTTTTAATTGATGTTTACCAGTTGTTAATATAAAATGATATTGAACTATTGATTTTCCATGTTTCAGAGGCAATGTGTGTTTATATATGAGATTTTTGGAAGTTCGAGATGTTGAGAAAATGGTATATAACTTTAGGGTATCATCAATAGTGACCTAAGAGGGCTTCCCTGGTGGCGCAGTGGTTGACGGTCCGCCCGCCGATGAAGGGGACGCAAGTTCGTGCCCCGGTCCAGGAAGATCCCACGTGCTGGGAGCGGCTGGGCCCGTGAGCCATGGCTGCTAGGCCTGCACGTCTGGAGCCTGTGCTCCGCAACGGGAGAGGCCACAGCAGTGAGAGGCCCGCGTATCGCAAAAAATAAATAAATAAATAAAAATAGTGACCTAAGAAAATCCTTTAAAATTGAAAAAGAAATGGAGAGAACATCCCAGATGGTGGCCATTCCATCCTTCCCGTTGCTCCCCTAACTGCTCTCTTTCTTTTACTCCCCAGCCCCAATTTGCCACCAGCAAACCTGGTCCTCTCTAACCCCAAAACATACCCTGACTCCAATCACTTCTCTCCCTCTTCACTGCGCAGCCTGGTCCGGTCTCCCCTGGACCACTCTCACTTGACGGCTGCAGGAGCCTCCTGTAGTTCTCTCTGCTTCTGCCTTTGCCTCCTTAGAGCCTGTTCTCAACACAGAGGCAGAGGGATATTTTTACAAAGCAAATCGAATCATCTAACTTCTCTGCTTAGAGCCTCCCAGGGCTCCTGTCTCACTCAGAGCAAAAATCAAAGTCCTTCCAGGGTTGCAAGGCCCTACATGACCTCCCCCTCCCCCATGTCATCTCCTCCTGCTCTCCCCTAGCTCACTCCTTGCTGTTCCTCAAACATCCAGACAAGCTCCTGCCTCAGGGCCTTTGCACTTGCCGGTCTGCTGCCTGAAATGCTCGTCCCATAGATTAACATCCACATGGCTGATACCATCTCCCTCTTCTCTGGCCTCCAAGTTGCAGCCCACACCAGCCCTTGATTTCCACACCACTTACACCTCTAACGTGTTATGTCCTATGTTTGTTGTTTATTGTCTGTCTTTCTTGTTAGACTACAAGCTCTGAAGGACAGGTTTGTTTTTTCTTGATTATTTTGTTCATTGTTATACTGGTATATTCCCAAGTGCTCTAGGCCAGTCCCTAAACATAGCAGGTTCTCAATAAATATTTATTGAATGAATGAATAAATGACTGAATAGGGGTATAAACCCTGGGCTGTGGATCTATTGTCTTCACATCAGCCAAAACAATCTTTGCAAAACGGAAATCTGATGACGTCATCCCTGATTTTAAACCTTTCGTGGTTTCCCTTGCTCATTAGGGAAAGACCAAAATCTTGCCCTGCTGATGTCTCAATCTCTTATTATACCTCCGCCTATCTGACTGCTCCAGCCAAACAGGCTTTTGGCCCTGGTCCTTGCCATGATCCCTCTGTCGCAGGGCCTTTGCACGTGCTATTCCTGCTGCCCTGAAGGTACTTCCCTCTTTCCCCTCTTCCCAGTTTACTCTCCACTCCTCCCATCTCAGATGGAGGGTCACCCTGGCCCAGGCTTTCTTTGCCATGTCCCCCCCTCAATAGCAACTTGTGCTTCTTCAAGACGCTGCTGGCATATGAATCCCACAGGTTGTATGGTTACTGGGGGAACATCTGTCTTACCCACTACTGTCAGCTCCACACAGGGAGACCCGTCTGTCTTGGTTTATTAGTGTACCCCACATTGTAGGTGCAACCTGGACAACCCGCTGGACAACACAGAGGTGCTAAACCAAGGACTTGACCTACTGGGCCCATGTGGGTTTCTTGGCATCTATGTCCTGGACTGATCACCGTGTCAGCTTCTGCCTGGGAGCCTCTGGGACGCCATTCACCAGTTGGCCTCTCTCCTCCCTGGCGTAGTGGGACCAGTCTGTCACTACACAAACTCTGAATGACAATGACAAAGATGATGATGGTGGTGGTGGTGCCTTGGAGACCTAAGATGCTGGAGGCTGAGCTGGGGGTTCAGGGTGGCAGAAGAAGGTGTGGGGGACACAGGAGCCGTCCCCATCTGTTCCCTTGGTTAACTTTGCTGGTTTCTTCCTGGGTAGGGCACAAGGCAGAGATGACGGTCAGCCAGGTGTACTCAGGCAGCCTCCGTGTGCTCAATCGCCACTTCTCCCAGGACCTTGCCCGCCGGGAGTCCAGTGCCTTCCGCAGTGAAACCACCAAAGCTCAGATGATGGTAGGAAGGATTGCGGGGATGGGAGGGAAGGATGGTGGGGACAAGAAGGGAGAGGGGAGGGGCCTGATCACGTCAAGCCAGTGGGTTAGTCCATCCAACACACTCACTGGGATCAGAGCCCTGTTCCAGGCACAATGGAAACGAGGTGGTGTAGGGTGGTGGGAAAGGTAGCGGGCTCTGGGGTCAAATGCACTTGGACTAAATCCTGATTGTGCCACTTAGTAGAAGCATGACCTTAGGAAATTAGGGCAGTGCAGGGATGCTGCCCGGACCCACCCACACACCCTCTGTTGCCGGGCAATGGCTTACTTCACTGGGGATGGTCTCCCATGGCCAGCACCTGCCACTCTTAGGTCGCAGGACAGCACCCTGAAGGGCGGGCCGGAAGTGCTGAGGAGTTATTCCCAGCAGCGACCCTCAGACGTGAGAGATGGAGAAGGTGGATAAATACCCCGGCTCCCTTGACCCTTGGTGGGAGCAGTTCTGAAGATGCCCCCGCAGTCTCTCAGAGGTCCCTGTTGGATGGCACCTCAGTTGCCACAGCTCTGGCCGGCACCTTCACAGCCGTGAACGGCTGCCTCCCTGCCCATCTGTCTTCCCCACCGGTGTTCCTTGGAATCACCTCCAAATAAACCGCCTGCCTCAGGACCCGCTTCTGGGAGACCCACCCAAGGCTCTCTTTCCTTTCGTGTAAAGTGGAGTGATAACAACAGTGCCTGTCTGTAGGGTTGTCGTGGGGTTGAAATGAGAGAGGAGAGTGTGGACATTACCTCTACGCCGTTCAGAGTGCTTTAAGAACCCACAGTCCTGCCTTTCCACCCTGCCAGTGGCACTGCCACTGAACACGTGCAAAGACCAGCCAGCTCAGCTCCCGTGGCTGGTGGCTGGGGCTGAGGAGGGGACTCGGGAGCCTAGTGGGGCTTCTCAGAGTCGAGGAGTGACTTTTGATGAGGGGGAGAGGCCACTGGTGGTCTGACTGAGGTCAGAGCTGGTAGACGTGGAGGTGTCAGGGGCAGTGCCCAGGTGTAGGGGGAGGGGTAAAAAGATGGAATGAGGTTTGCTTCCTGGCATGGCCACTGCCCACCGTGTGACCATGGGCAAGCCTCTCTACCCCATAGGCTCCTCTGTCAAGCAGGGCTGTTGGGAGGGGCAAAGGGCATCTCAGGGCAGGAGGGGGTTTCTACAGAGGGTCACCAGGGGGCTCTGCTTTTTTCCCCTCCTTTTAGCTCAAGGAGCTCATTGCCAGCACCTGCCTGGGTACTTACTACAACTCTAGCTCCGTCTACTCCTTTGGGTGAGTCGCCTGGGCCCCACGACCGGCCCCTGCTAGAACTTTAGACTCAAAGAATGAAAGACACTGTAGGCTTCTGAGGCAATGGCTTCATGTTTTAAAATGGGGAAACTGAGGCACGGAGAGGAAACTTGGCTTCCTGCATGTGACCTCCCTTCACCCAGCTTGGCTTTCTCATCTGGAGAATAGGCACAATGGTGTGGTAGGGATTACCCTAGACAGTGGCCGTGGCGCCCTTAGCAACGGCCTGATGGGTATCAGGTGAGGACATGGAGGAGTGGTAGGCAGCTGTCCCATTCACTATGACAGGGTCCGTGGCACACAACCTAACCTCTCGTGCCTCAGTTTTCTCATCTGTGAAATGGGGCTGTTGAGAGCCCCTCCCTCAGAGGTTGTTAGGAGACTTCCAAGTGATAGTGGAGAGCAGACCCTGACAAGTAGTAAGCGCTCAATGCGCATGAGCCGCAGTTGGTGTCCTCCCCCAGCTCCCATCAGGAGCAGGGTGCTGGGCGGGGCCCAAAGTCCAGGCTCCGCCCCCAGCCCCTCTCGCTGCTGCCACATCAGGGAGGGACCGCTCACCTGCTTCTTCTGGTTCATCCTCCAAATCCCCGAGCACCGCCGGCCGATGCTGAACCCCGAGGTGGTGCGGGCCCTGCTGGTGGAGGAGCTGCTGTCCACGGCCAACAGCTCGGCCCCTGTTCCCTACAGGGCCGAGTATGAGGTGGACCCCGAGGGCCTGGTGATCCTGGGTCAGTACTGGGGACAGGGAACGTGGGACGGTCTGGCAAGGCCTGGGAAGGCTGCTGCCAGGGCTGGGATGCTCTCGGGGATGGGCCCCCCACTGAGTAGCCAGGAGCCAGGACTGAGGGGCGGGGGCATGGGGGAGGATGGGCAGTCAGGGTCAATGTCAGACAGGCTGGCTCTGATAGTCTCTTCTATTTTTATTTTGTATTTCATTTTATTTATTTATTTTTGATCTGTTTATTTGTTCGTTTCCTTTTAACAGAAGCCAGTGTGAAAGACATAGTTGCACTGAATTCCACGCTGGGTACGCGACTTTGGTTTTTCCTCCCCACTTTCCTTTTGAGTTGGTGTTTTCCTTGGTTTGGTTGAGTGTCAGGGGTCCACATGGCTTCTATGGGTGCAGGAGGCATGGTCTGGGGTTACCCAGGGGGCACCACGGTGGCCTCAGTGATGGGTCCTGAGCGAGACTGGGGGCTTGTGGGGGGAGGGGAGGAGGTGTTGTGCACATGTGAACACGTGTGTGTGTGTGCGTGTGTCTCTTGTACAAAAGTGTGTGTGTGTTGCGTGTGGGGGGGTGAGCGAGTAGCAGATTTATTTGCACATCAATGTGACCCTACTTTTCTATCATGGAATTCCATTTGCCCACAATCTACCATTTCCACTGATGGTAGAAAATAATCTTGCCAATTCGAGGTATATCAATCACTTTGGCTTTAAAACTTGGTCTTTGGGAGATATTTCTGTCACATTCAAGGATACTCCCTCCAACTTTTCCTTCCCTTTCTCAGCCAGCCAGGCTAATCTGTCCTCTCCTCCCACCCCACCCCCATGCCCTATTGCTAGAGTCACCTTGCTTTTCTCCAAGGGGCTCCAGTCTTCCCACTGAACCCTGGGAAGCAAAGCACCAGCAGGGCCACCATGCTGCACAACGCCAGGGAGCACTGCCCACATTATGGTCTGTGTGACTGGAGACTCCTGCACTTGTGCAGTGCATCACCTAGGCTACTGTACCCTGTGGCTCTGAGCATGAGTTCCAAAATTCCCAGATTCTTCCTAGACTACCTAGGGAGGCAGAGTTGAAATCCTGGTTATACCTTTTCTGACCTTCCTCTCCTGCCATGTGGCTGGTCACATGCTTATTTCCTTGGTGAATGGAGGTGGTGGTGGTGGAGTCAAAGGACAATTTTCAAATACTGAAAATCATGATTCTCATACAAAGATATGAGCATATGTCAAAGATTTCTTTAACTCACCGATGAAGGGACCAGTAGGATGTTCCCTCCTTGTGTCCAAAGGAGAGCACGAGAAACAGATCTTGTGCTTATCTGTCATCTGTCTATCATCTAACACTGCATTGGTGCACATGTTGCTCTGACCCTTGGTCTGGAATGGGCCTTTCCATTGCCCTTGGTTGTGCCGGGTGTCCACGTGTCCCCAAGTTTCTGGCAGCTGCTTTATCATGATCCTTATTTAGTTCAGTGCATGTCCAGAGCCCCTGCCCTCCTGGAGTGCAATGCCTAATGGGGCGAGGGTGACAATTCAAGTCCTTTAAACGGGCTTTTGGGGCAGTTTATCCATGCCAGGCCCCATGCCTGCTCTGAAGACACCAGCTGACCGTGTCCTCACCCCTGCCCTCGGAGGAGCTCTGAGCCCCATGAGGGAGACACACACATAAACAGAATCTCACATCACCTAGTGCCAGGGCTAGAATAGAGGTCCTGGAGGCAGTGCAGAAAGGGAATCGTTCTGCCCTGGGGACAGAGGTGGACCCTGGGGGCTGTGAGCCAAAGCAGAGGAAGGGATGTGCTTCTAGAGGGAGGAAGGAGTTGCTCCTGACCGGGGGGTCCTGGAATGCTTCATGGAGGAGGGGGCAACAGACTCAGGATTGGGGGGTAGGTAGGAATCTGTCAGGTCCAGCGGGGAAGGGGCCAGGTGAGGAGAACACAGAAGGCCGTTTCATTTACTTTCGCCCAGGCTCCCCAAAGATGTTTCTGATTATCAACAGAGACCAGCACATCCCTCTCTACTTAATTTGCTTCACAAAAAAAGTAATTATTAAAATGGCAAAAGCAAAGCATCACCTTGGAGCAAGATTTAAAGAATATAAACGCCTAGGAACAGCCAGGTACCTTTCCCCAGGGGTCCTGACCCTTCCCCTTGCAGATGTCAGAGCTCTCTCCCTGGGGAGGTCGGCTCCCCAGCTGGAGTCAGGATGGCCAGGGAAGAGGGCGTTGAGCAGGAGGCAGCAGTATCAGAGCAAAGCCTGTTCACTCACCTCCATTCCCTTCCTGGTCCTCAGAACCACACAGAGAAGGAGGTGGGGCAGAGGTTAGTACTTTGTCCATTTGACAGAACTCAGGGTGGCTGAGTGACTGGCCCAGAGTCACGCAGCCGATAAGAGGTGGTGCCGGGACGACCACCCAGCGTCTGGACTCCCCACATACCAGGCTGCCTCCCACATCCGGGGCTTACTCCCGAATCCTTACTGCTTCCTGGCAGAGCACCCATCCTCCCTGCTTCACAGGCTCATCATGATGACGTTTAAACGACATACTTATGGCAGCATACTAGCTTGAGCTCACTTCCTCTACCCGGGCTGCCTCCCAGCCCCACTGGAACACACTCCCTTCTCTCCACCTGAAATGAAGCCCTCAGCCCGCTCCCTTTATTGCTTGGCCATCCCACTGGTCTCCCGGCCTCCTCAGCTTTGCTCCCAGTAGCCAGAGGAGTCTGTGATCCAAGCCCGACCATGTCCCAGCCCTGCCTAACCTTCCATGGCTCCCACGGCTGCAGGAGGAAAAGGCTTCTCTCCTGGGCGTGATCTGGGTCCTGCCTCCCTCCTCCCACTTGCCCTCCTGACTCAAAGTCCCCTGTCCGCGCTGGCCTGCGGCCCTTTCCTTACTCTGTGACCTCCCAGGACTTCCCTGGGAGCCCTCACTTCTGAGCTATTCCGCCCAGTGCCTGCATCTTTCCCTGCTGCTCTCCTTGCTCCCGGAAAGTGACGGGACCTTTCTCTGGCACTCGCCTGGCATGGAGAGCTCAGTGAGTGCTAAGAGAACGAATGAATGAACCAATGAATGAGTGCATGGTTGAGGAGGCTGGGGATGGAGCAGTAGGGAAACAGAAAGCTGGGATATAGCGTATCTGGGCTGACCCCCATCCAGCTACTCTCCCCGCCCCACCCCTGCTTGGGTGAGGACCTGACAGGGCTGGGCCCACCGCGGGTCTCTCCTCCCAGCTAACAGGGGTCAGGGGGCCTGTCCCTTTCCCCACTCCAGGCTGCTACCGCTACAGCTACGTGGGCCAGGGCCAGGTCCTCCGGCTGAAGGGTCCCGACCCCCTGGCCTCCAGCTGCCTGTGGCACCTGCAGGGCCCCGAGGATCTCATGCTCAAACTCCGGCTGGAGTGGATGCTGGCTGACTGCCGGGACCGGCTAGCCATGTATGATGTGGCTGGGCCCCTCGAGAGGAGGCTTATCACCTCGTGAGTCCCTGGGAGGGCAGTGGGGGGAGGGTTGGGAAGGGGGTGACGGTGTGGGGTCAAAGCCACATCCAGTGTTCTGAGACAAGGGGCTGTGTGACCCCAGGCCCTGGTATTTGGTATCCGGGAGACAGTGAGGCCAGCCCAGAGGGAGATGGTGAGAGGAGACTGGAAAAGGCTATGTGCTGTGAGCAATCCCCTTCCCCTCCCCCAGCCTCAGTTTCCCCATTTGTAACAAAACAGGTGTACTAGATGACCCCTAAGGTCAGCTCTGGGAGGCGACGTGATCTTGTTAGAATGCTCCAGAGTCTGGCAGCCCCAGACTTCCAACCATACTCTACTGCTTTCTAGCAGTGTGCTGTAAGCCAAGTTACTTTGCCTCTCTGCGCCTCAGTTTCCTCACCTGTAAAATGTGTGCACAGCCATGCCTACCTTGCAAGGTTATTGTGAGGATTTAAATCAGACCTGCTGGGCCAGGCTCCTCACACATAGTAATGCTGTCCATTATTACTGTACATTAAATGTATCCGTTAAACATCCAGTAGCTATCCATTACTACTATCATTATATATAGTCGAGTTGGGGCTGAGTAACGAAGGGCATGGAATGCCAGGAGCTATCTGAACTTTAATACTTGCTAAGTGAGGAACTAACAGAAAGTTCTTGAGCAGAGGAGAAGGGCTTTAGGATATGACATGGAATGCAGAAGGCGGGCAGGTGGTGGGCTGTCGGGAGACCATGAAGGGGCTGGAAATGGCCTTGGCCTCCAGGAGCCTGATCACCCCCCCACTGGGTGGGAGAGGGGAGTAGGTCTGTAGGAGGTCAGGGGACACCCTGGGGCACCCGGCTGCTGCCTCCTCTGTCTTTCTCAGGCACCCAGCTTCCAGCTTTCGGGATGGGGGTGGGACCTGCATGTTCAAGATCAAGGGCAGTCCTGAAGGGCGAGCTGGGTGAAGGTTCTCCCCGGCCCCCTCCCCCGGGGCCTCTCTCACTCTCCAGGGTCTGAGGCTCTGCAGCCCTCCCCCCGCCCCCCCACAGCCCTGCCACGTGCTGACCGCAATCTGGCGTGTGCGTGGGCTGGGTTCCTGGAGGGCTCTGGGGAGCCCAGAGAAGCCAGACGCAGCTCATTTCCAGGACTGATGAGGGTGGGAACGCTTCAGCGCTTTCCCTGGGGCTTCTCCAAGCGCCCCCCGCAGCCTGCTGTTACAGAGGGGACCTGACTGCCGGCTCAGCTCTGTCCCTACTCACAGTGGCACCAAGTGGCTCACTCCGTCTCAGACCCTTGGAGAAGGTGTAAAATGATGGGTCAGACAAGACTGGGGAGGTCCTCAGACTTGCACCCCAGACCATGAAGGGGGGACTTTGGTGGTAATGGGGAGACGCGGGGGCGGGGTTGGAGGGCGGGGGGAGCTGGTGGGACCTCCACCAACTTTCACCTCGTTTTAGTTACAACAAGGGCTCAGCTGCTAAGTAAATAAAAGAAATCCCCAATATTAAAAGAAACCGTTAAAGGCGACCTCAGGTCCCTCTTAATCCGAATATCTTACCTCCCACCTCCTGGAGGAGAGGAGCAGTGGAGGCGGGGAGGGCCTGGTACCGCCGGGTGGACCCCTCCGCCCGCCCCCCGCAGTGAGATCAAGCCAGCGGAGTGGGGACCAGTGCCTGGGCAGGCGGAGGCCAGGGGAAATGCCCCTTCCCAGGACCCTGGGGCACCAGGACCCTCCTGGGGAAATTCCTGGGATTGCTCAGTCTTCCCTCCACAGTGGCCAGCGTTGCCAGGGCTGCTGTGGGTGGTGTTTTTGAGGCTGTGCTTGGATTTCTCACACTTCCCTGGGTGCCTGCAGCCCCCCACGTGGCCGCCCACTCCCATCAGTCAAGGCCAGAGCTCCAGGGCCGGCGCCGGCCAGGCAGTACCCCGCAGCTGGATGCTGGCGTGCCCCCTCCGGGGGAAGTAGGGTTATTAGCTTTCTGGGAATTGGTCTACCGATTAGCAAGGGCTCCAGAGAATTCTGTCGGAGGCAAGGGGAAGTTTGGCAGATGTTGGCAAAGAGTGAGGGAGAGGGAAGCCGGGAGCACTCCACCTGAGATGGGCCGACCATGCGCATGGACACAGCAGGGGCGCCAGACGCCGTCACAGGCAATGCCTAGCGTGGGTCTGTCTCTGCTGTGGACCCAGGGTGGGGCCTTGGCACGTTCGTGAGCCTGGGTTTCCCCACCTGGAAACCAAGCGGTTGACCTTGACAATCTCTGAAAAGCCTTTTCAGGGCTGACATTCCTCTAAGAGTCTAGAATTCTAAGATACTGCTATTTCCTCTGTGCCTCCCCCATGGCAGGCTCTGGGTAGAATCCTGGGGTGCCCAAGGGATCACCAGACCGCACACCTGTCTCCTCTCTGTTCCAGCCCAGAACAGGGCCAGGGGTCAGGTGTGGCCAGCCAGCGGGTATAGTGCCAGTCTGGTCTGCCTGCTGGGCACTCAGGGGTCACAGGGATTCTGAGGGGGTGGAGGGGTGCTATGGGCCTGGAATGAGCCATCACAGTCGAATTGTAAGCTCCAGAAGTCTGGGTAACCTTTTGGCTTCTCTCCCCTGAGGAGCTGGCCTGACCCTTACAGGGCCTCCAGTCAGCCCCCTGGGCCAGTGACGGTCAGACACCTGCCTGAGGACACACAGCAGACTAGCCGAAGACCCAGATGTATAGGCTGCCAATCCCTCCTCCTCTGCTCCTCCCGGAAACCCGCTGCCCTCCCTGATGCCCGTCTCAGACCCTGCCTCCCCCGTCGCCACCTTTCTCTGTCCCACCAGGGTCTATGGCTGCAGTCGCCAGGAGCCCGTGGTGGAGGTCCTGGCATCGGGCGCCATCATGGCGGTGGTCTGGAAGAAGGGCCTGCACAGCTACTATGACCCCTTCGTGCTCTCCGTGCAGCCCGTGGCCTTCCAAGGTGAGGGGTCAGGGGTCCCTAGGGGATGGGAGGGGCACAGTGGCAGAAGCCAGGGGTGCTCCTCGGGCTTGCCTTCACCTTCTTTGCTCTGGTTGGGGATGGGATGGGGGAGGGAAGGTTCTGGAAGTGCCTCTGCTCTCCAACCTCACCCCCACCCCTGGACCCCCTTTATCTCTCTCTATTCTCGCTCCATTTCCCCCCCCCGCCCCCCCACCCCCTCCCCTGCCCCTCTCTCCCGCCCTCCCTCATCTCCCCCTCATTCTCTCTCCTGCCCTCTTTCTGACTCTTTCTTTCCTGAGGTTACTGTCTGTCTGCCCTCCTCTCTCTGTCCTCCCCTGCCCCCTCTTCCCTCTGCACCCACCCTGGCTGAGCCTGGAGCGTGGGGTCCACCAGACAACCCTCTCACACCAAAGGCCAACCACACAGTCGTCCCTGGAGATGGCTCAGGGGAGGGCGATTCACAGCATTCCTTGGGAAAGGGTCCCCCAGGCTGCCCCACTGAGACTCCCCCACTCTCCTCCTGCTTCAGATTCCCCCTCCTCCACCCCCTTTCTCAGGAAGAGCACGTCCCACCCTTCACACCCGATGGCTGGCTGTCCTGGGCTGTCCTGGGCTCAGTGGAAGGGAGGGTTGTAAACAGGAACTACACAAAGAGCCTCTCCCTGCCTCTGCCGTCAGTCTGCCTCTTCCCACCGGCTTTCCCCTCCGTCCCCTGGTGTCCACCCCACTGGTCTCCTGCTGGTGGCCCAGGTCCACAGGTGACCCCTGGGAGTCCCTGGAGCTAAAGAGGTGCCATTGCTGCCCATTCTCATGGACGTCTCTGACATAGCTCTATGGGGAGGGAATGGGGGCTTTAGGGCCCCTGACTTCCATGGAAGGTGTTGTGCTAGCTGGGAACACACCTGCTGCCCATGCCTCGCCCTCTCACTGTGTGACGTCAGCCAAGTGGCTCCTCTTCCCCAAACCTCATGTTTGAAAAGGGGAACGATTCTCCCTCCCCAACCCCCGTAACTGTGAGGCTGGCGCAGCAGTGAGCACATTCAGTAAACCGTGAAGGGTTGCACAGCTGATGTCAGCAGCGAACATTTATTGAGCACTTACTACATACCACGTCTGTTTAATCCACTCAACTGCCCTATGAGGTATGTACTGTTATTGTCCCTGTTTCACAGATGAGGAAACTGAGGCCCAAGGTCACACATTCACACTCAGTCATCAGGCTGTACTGTTTAGTGGCAGTAGGGGGCATGGGTTTCAGCTGCCCCCCACCTGCTGGCAGGTGCAGCGGGGTGGGTCCAAGGCACCCTGTGTAACTTCTGTTCTCCGGGCCAAGCCTGTGAGGTGAATCTGACCCTGGAAGGCCGGCTGGAGCTGCAGGGCGTCCTCAGCACGCCATACTTCCCCAGCTACTACTCACCCAGCACCCACTGCTCCTGGCACCTCACGGTGAGCCCACCTACCCTCTGCCCAGAGCACCCTATAGACCTCCGGGGATCCCAGCTGGGAGGGGAGCACTGTCCTGCCTCTGCTGAAGCACCCACAGGCTGAGCTCTGGGTACAAATCCTTCCAGGGCGGGTGGGATGGCTCTGTTGCCATGGCGACGCCTGTTTGCTGAGTGACTGACAGACCTCAGCCCCAGCTGGCACTCTGTGTTGGCAGGCCCCTTCCCCGCTTTGTTGCCCTGGGAGGTGGGACCCCCTCCTGGCCGCAGCCCACGGGCCCCCTGGTGACTGGCTCCTCTGTCCCAGGTGCCCTCCCTGGACTACGGCTTGGCCCTCTGGTTTGACGCTTACACTCTGCGGAGGCAGAAATACGACACGCCGTGCACCCAAGGCCAGTGGACCATCCAGAACCGGAGGTACCCGCCCGGAACCCCCTTCCCGTCCCTGCAGGTAACCCCCTCGGGAGCCCAGGTCTGGGACCTAAGAGGGGCATCATGCCTGTTGCCTCACCCTTGATCCAGTCCCTGTCCCGGCCCCCAACCCAGGCCTCAGCCTCCCCTCCTGCCACCCAGAAGTCTCAGACACACATTTGTCATCAGCCACCTTGGATGTTGGTCCTAGTTAGAGTGAAATGGTTTCATTTCCTTGGGTGCTGTCACCCCAAATCCTTAAGTGAGGTGATGCAGAGCCACAGGACCCAGCAGTGCTAGGGTGCCTTTCCCTAAACCCACACAAGTGCAAATGGAGACACCTCTTGCCTTATCCCGCTCCCTGCTGTTGGCCACATTCAAGCGGCTTCCCGGCTGTGAAGCTGCAGAGCCAGCGCCCATGCTGCTCTTGCTAACCCGACCGCTTCCCAGGGCCACCCTGAGTCACCCGTGCCCCCTGTGGGGCGCCAGCCCTTGCTCTCTGTCCTGCCCTTGGCCCCTCGGTGTCAAAGTTCCTGAGGAAGAATTGAGTCCCTTGGGGAGGTGGGCAGGACACAGCGTGGCCAGGCCATCCTCTGGTCGGCGTGCTGCAGTTTGATCAGTCGGATGAAGGCTGGGAAATGCCCACTGCGGCTGGCACCCTGTGGGCCACTGTTGGTCCTGAGAGCTGCAAGGGAAGCAGGGAATGGAGGCAGTGCAGACGCGCTTTCCCTGGTCTGGGGAGTGAAGGAGAGAACTAGGGCATTCAAGGGAGGGGATATTTACAATGGGAGGGGCTCTGTGTCTAAATGCTGTGCCGGAGCGTCCCTTAGAGGCAGGGAGGATGGGTCCGGCACAGGGGATAACGGGGCGGGAGGGGAGTGGGGGGCATGGAGGGAAAGCAGAAGGACACCCTCCCATGGCTCCATTTTTGCAGGGGAGACAGAGGCTTGGGGAGAGAGAAGGGATCTCAAAGTAGCCTTGCAGATCTGGGGAGACCCTCCCCACCTGCGGTCCAGAGATACTGAAGAGAAGATTCTACATCTAGTAGCAGATTGGGCCTCTGCTCGCCTTCCAACCCTGAGCTCCTAGGGGTCTAACGGAGGCTGGGATTCTAGTATGCAAGGTTCTTGATTTCTTGGTTTCACAGATTTTGAGTACCCAAGATTCCAGTACACTAAAATTGGAAAGTTCTAGGACTTTGGAATTCTTGGATTCTGGGGTTGGTGTCCACATTCACCAATGCTTGTATTTTTTTTTTTATATGTACATTTATTTATTTATTTTTTATTTTTGGCTGCGTTGCGTCTTTGTTGCTGCACGCGGGCTTTTCTGTAGTTGCAGCGAGCGGGGGCTACTCTTCGTTGCAGTGCACAGGCGTCTCATTGGGTGGCTTCTCTTGTTGCGTGGACTCTAGGTGCGTGGGCTTCAGTAGTTGTGGCACTCGGGCTCAGTAGTTGTGGCACACGGGCTTAGTTGCTCCGTGGCATGTGGAATCTTCCCGGAGCAGGGCTTGAACCCGTGTCCCCTGCATTGGCAGGCGGATTCTTAACCACTGTGCCACCAGGGAAGTCCAACGCTTGTATTTTGCTTATCGGTTGATCCTTTTGAAAAGCATCAGCCAGACAAAAGGGGACAGGGATTGGTGATGCTCGTTGACTCGTCATCATCCTTTCCAGGGATTTTGCAATTTATCAGGGACCATGATTAAAAGGAAAAAGAAGACATGCCGAGGGTGTGAGTTCAGGCCTGTGCTGTTTGGGGATGATGTCAGGTGGTGTGACTCCGGCCCAGTGCTTTTTGGAGAGCAGAAGGCATCTTGTCCCACGGGTCCCAGCATGTGGGTGGCATTTCTGGGCTTGGCGCCCTTGATCCTCTGTGGTGCTCCCTCAGGGCCCCTCCCCACCTGCCTGGGGGCTTCCCAGACTGAGGATGGCTGGGCTCACCCCCCAGTGTCAGGAGCCCAGAGTGACCCTGAGAGTGGTCCTTGATTCACAGTTCTCCACATGATGATAACGTTTTTTCCCGCCACCCTCTCAACCCCAGAGCTGAATCTGATATCTCGGCGAGGGGCTAGGAAGGGGCGAGAAGGGCCTGGGTCTGACGCTCCCACACTTAGCCCCCAGCGCCATGGCTCTTCCATTAGCCGGGAGACAGGCCCTGGCACCAGGTGCCCCATTCCACCTGCTTGGTGCTCAGCGCAGGGCATCAGTTCATGGCCCGACAGCCCGTGATGTCAGAGGCATCATCATTCCATTTCCCAGAGAAGGGAATCGAGGCTCAGTGGGATTAAGTAGTACCCAGATGGGTCCACAGTCAGGGCCTCTCTCCCATGCCCACCACTAGCCATGAACAGCAGGACACACGGTGGTCCACAACGTGCTCCCCCTGCAGGGCCTTCTTCCTGCCTCCCTGACGTAGCCAGGAGGGTCAGGCAAAGGTGTGGGCGCTGGGTGCTGGGACTTCATGAGCTACCCTTGGGTTTCAAGTGTGGACCACAGATGGGGAGAGTCTTCATCAGAAGGAATGATAGTGCAATGGTGAAATTTCAGGCACTGTGACAGAGTCTATCGGGGTTGGAGCGGTCTCACCCTCCCCACTGTCTCAAAGCACCGTTGAGCTATAGAAAGTGGGCTGGGCTGACCATCGAGCCCTACCCTCACCCATTGTACAGGTGGGAAAACTGAGGTCTAGGGAGGACTAAAGACTTGGCTTCTTGTCCTTGTCTTTTTGCACTTTTGAAGTGGTGGCGAGGGACCAGGGTGCAGCTGGGTTGTGGGTGGGGTGGGAGGGTGAGGCTTAAGGACAAGACCTGGCACTCCCACCCCCTCCTCTCTCTTCCCAAGCCTCCCCCACCTGCTGGGGGGTTGAAGATGTGCTTGGGGTAGTCTGCTTACCTGGTTTCTGCATGTAACTCTGGGTACACCCCCTTCCTCATCTGTAAAACAAGGGGGTTAAGCCTGCCCAGGGTCCAGGGCCCCAACTTTTTATTATTTACCCATCAGAAAGATGTCTTCCAATAAGTTGTGTTTATTAGCTCCTAATGAAACGTCATTCCAAGTTGGGCTGGAGAGGTGGAAAGAGCTTAGCTGTTGAAATGAGACACAGCAGTGTTCAAACCCTGGCTCCTCTCCTTCCATTCAGCAAGGACTCACCCCTCCCAGCCTCAGGTAACTCATCTGAAAAGTGGGCATGCAGCAGGTCCCCATCCAGGGAGGAGTAAGTGAGATCGTGGGTGGAGGACGCTGGCTCCTGCAGGCCGGGATGGGCAGGAGCTCCAGAAGGCACTGGCCATGAATTCGTAACTGGCTCTGGGCTCTGCACCAGGCAGGCCCAGAGCTCAGGTGCCGTTTCCGTCACCCTCAGCAACTGGTGAGGAAGCAGGCCCCGCGCTGCCTCCTTCATAGACCAATGAGGGACTGAGGCACAGAGAGGCACAGACATTCACACAAAGTCACCCAGCTCGTAACTAGAGAAACCAGAGTTGAGCTAGGCAGCGTGATCCAGAGCGTGTGTGGCGGCGTGCGGGCCTGTGTGCGCACATCCGTGCACGTACGCGTGCTCATCTGTGCGCTCACACTCAAGCAGAATCTTCCTGCAGAGCCTCCGAGCAGCTGTGCCAGCCGTTCCCTCCCTTGGCCGAGCCATCCCGACTAACGCACTGGCATCCTGCTGAGGGGACGGACAGCTTCTGGGGCTCTCCTCTCGTCAGCTCCGAGAGCAGCCTGGGAAGTCCCATCCCTGACTTCTCAGACCTTTGTTAAGGGTCCGGGGTCCCGCGGTGGAGACTCGTGACCCCCTGCCCCCAGGCTCCTGCCCGTGTCTGAGGGTGGAAGTGAAGGCAGAGGTGTACCTCCAGACTGTAAGCAGCGGACAGACCATTTCCTCTAGTTCTGATCTTTTTTGATAACCAGCAGCCTATGTAGTTGCTGGGAAATTCTCTGAATAAGCATTTGTTGGAAAATCTGCTTGTGTGGGTGGCAAAGACACAAGAGGTCTGGGGAAGGGTGTAGATTTCGAGGCACAGGATTTGTAGGGAGGGGGAGGCACAGTCCTGGGGCCCAGCATGGCCGCTGACGAGGAGCGACAGAGGGTGGGTGTGGGGAGAGGGTGTCTCACCCCTCAGGTGCCAGCACAGTGATGAGGAGAGGCTGGGGCGGGTTCCCCCACGGGCGGGGCATCCTTGGGCACTGTCACCTCACTCCCCTGAGCCCTTTCTGCCTTCCCCCTACCTCCCTGTTTTCTACCCAGTTTCTCCCCAGCAGAGGCCTCAGGCCCTTTGAGTGGCCTGGGGGCGGGGCAGGGAGCTGACCTCGTGAAATCCGGCTACCATTTCCACTTCACCGATGGGGACAGGCAGAGCCCCTGGCTCCTCAGGCCTGCTGGAGCCCCTCAGGCCCGGCCTGGCTATGGGGCGGCCCTTCTGCTCCTTTGATCCCCTGGGCGGCCACAGAGGCTCCTCGGGCACTGCCGGGTGCTGGCGATGAGGAAGAAGGAGCTCCAGCTGCTGCCCTTGGTGAGCTCACAGCCCGACGATAGCAGCTGGTTTTCAAAGAAATCATTTCTCACGCATGCCATAAAACACCCTACAAGGGAGCTATCACCCCATCTTACAGACATGAAAATGGGAGCTTGCTGAGGTTGAGCCGGATGCCCAAGGTCACACAGCTGGTTCACGTGGCAGAGCCCAGCCTCAGCCTCAGCTCTGCAGCTTCAGGTCCACCACTCTGGCCACCAAGTGAGACTGGTGTCCTCCCTTTTTTTAGTGCTTGTCTTTGCTGACTGTCTTTCCCATTTAACCTGTCTTTAGGGAAGGAAATGCATGTATGTGTGTATCCATCCATCTATCCTTCCATCCATCCTTCCATCCTTCCTTCCTTCCATCCATCCATCCATCCATCCGTCCATCCATCCACCAATTCTTTCTTCCTTCCATCCATTTACCCATCCATCAATACACCAACCCACCCTTCCTTCCTTCTGTCCATCCATCCATCCATCTACCATCCAATCTTTCTTGAACTCCTCCCTGTGTAGAGTTGCTGACATGCAAGGTTGACCGGATCCCTGCTTACTGTCTAGGTGAGGCAAGAAGGAAAATTCTCCAAATCCAGAAAAGTGAGAAAGCGCAAGGCAGCCCCGGTGCAAAAATGTGCTTTCAGACCCCCAGCACTTTGTAGCTGAGAAGAGATGTGGACTCCACAGCTTTCAGACTTCTGGTGCTCCTTGGACAGGGTTTGGGGGGAGGGGGCAGCATTTGGTGGATGGGGAGGGATTGGAGAGCCAGAGGACGCAAACCCTCACGCAGAAGGCACTTCAGCGAGAACCAGAAATGATGATGTGCAAAGGGGCCAGGCCAGTGCGTGCGTAGTTCCTTGAGGCAGGCTGCGTGGGGGAGAGGGAGGGAGGGAGGAACCTGGTTAGCTGGGCCACACGTGCCCTGCCTAATTCGGGCAGCCTCTGATCACTTCCAGCCAGTGTTTCTAGGGCTTATTTTTCAGAAGCAAGAATCTAAGATGTTCTGTGAAATTAGCTGGCAACTACATTTGAAAAGAAGTTTTTACTACTGCACAGGCTAAACAGATCATCCTCAAGCTGGGTGATTCAGCCTGAGCTGCCAGATTACAGCCTCTTTTCTGGCTCCTGCTAATGAAGAGCCTCGCCCCAGAGATTCTGCCACCTCCTGTCTGCCCCAGGCCTCCAGGCTGAGAACTGAATGCTGCCCAGGCTGAGCAGTTCCTGAGTACCAGGCTGAGCCACAGGCTGATCCTGGAATCCTCTCTTGGATGCCAGTAGAGGAATGTCCTATCGGCTGACGCTGGTGTCTTAGAGCCTCTGGCCAAGGCTTGAGGTGACCGTGCAGCCCTCAAATTCTTATAAACTGAAACATTCCACTGCCCTCCAACCCGGCTCTGGTTCCTTCCCTGTCTCTCCACAGTCTCCCGTGACTGTCTGGGGACAGTGCCCCAGGCCCCTGAACCTTATTCAGGAATGCACCTGATTCCTCATTTCCCCCTGCCTGGTATTTCCCAGCCCCCAGATCCCCTGTCCACGCTCCAGGGCAATTCTCTGGGGATAGTAATCCATGATAGCATTTGTTTATCTACTTTAAAAACAAACCACAACGCCCCCTTGCTTCCTTAGTTTTAAAAGGATAAGGACGAGGCTTGTTCAGGAGCGCCCCCTGGTGGCACCTCATCCCGCTCTGGTCCCCCTGGGCTGCAGAGCAGTGGTTCTCAAAATTTTCCATTTCAGAACCCCTCTATACTCTTTAATTATGGAGCACCCCAGAGAGTTTTATGCCTTGTATAAAAACTATATTTTTAACCTATATTTACAGTATTAGAAATGAAAACCGAGAACATTTAAAAATATTTATCAGTTCATTTAAAATAATAAGAAACCCATTACATTTTAACATAAAGGACATATTTTATGAAAAATTAATTATATTTCCCAAAATAAAAACATTTGGCGAGGAGTAATATCACCGTTTTACATGTTTGCAACTTTCTTTAATAATTGGGTTAGTAGACCATAAATGAATCCCCACACCTGCTTCCGCATTCAATGGGTTACACGTCACATAGGCTCTGGAAAATTCCACTCTACCTTGTGTGAGAAGAGAGTGAAAAAGGAAAATGATACCTGAGAATTATTATAAAAATAATTTTTACTCTGGACCCCAAGTGGTCCCCAGACCATACTTTGAGAACTCTTTATTGGTATGGGGGCAAGAATATCACTGCAGGCAAACAGTATATGGGGAAACTAAACCTTAGGCCAGGTCTGAGGGGAGTCATGGGGAACGTGAGGGCTCAGCCCCTAGAGCTCATGTGGCAGTGACGGTCAGGGTGCACCTCCCCACAGTGCAGGCTGGGTGGGGCCTCCTGGGTCCTGAGGAGGGTGGCTTCTCTTCCACCTCAGCACTTCCCTTCCTGAGCCTTATCTGGAGAGCGGGATGAGAACAATCCCTCCTCACAGGGTGGAGTTGCTGTGAGGACCTCAAAATCCCCATGCAACGGGGCCTCCAACTATTACTGAACTATTAAATGCTTGCCGTGTTCTGGAAGTTCTGAGGAAGCCTCTGGCCTCTGGCTCTGTGGGCTGCTGCATCTGCTGTGGGATGTTCCCATCATGCTTTGGGGCACTCCCACTTGCTCTCTTGACTTCCTCCTACCTTCTCTGCTGGGGGCATTTTCACCTCTGTCTGCAGACCTTCCCACCCGTGTTCTGGGTGTTTCCCTCACCTGTAAAGGCATTCCTGTTTGCTCTGTGAGGATACTCCCTTCCCTGTGGGAGGCATTCCTAGGAGTTGATGGGGCCAACCCATCTGTTCTGTTGAGGGTGTCCCGCCTGGGAAGGCAGGGAACCCCAGGCTGCTCTCTGAGGAGGGTCCCGCTGCTTGGGGGGCGTGGCTGCGCCTGCTCCATGAAAGCATGGCCTCTTGCTCTGTAAGGCCAGGTGTGACCAGGCACCGTGTGGGATGAGTGCCGTGCCCCTCACCCTGGAGTCGGGAGGATTCTTACCTGCTCTCTGCGGGGAATTCCACCTGCTCTGTGGGAACGAGAGCATGATCGATGGGGACGGGGTGTCCGACAGGGATGTGAGTGTGCTCCCACAGCTGGGGGGTGGTCCCACCCGAGTGTGGCCACTCACGGAGAAGGTGCTGCCCATCAGCATGGCACTGCTGATCGTGGGAGCGGGACTGGTGCCTCCCTCATGCCCAGAGGGTCACAGGGAAGCCACCAGGGCTGTGGAGGCTTCTCAGTGGGAGGGAAAGGCCTGAATGGGGAGCGAGGCTGCCTTCTCACCCCACACCGAGCGCAGGAGGAACGTCCCTTCCAGTCTATGGAGTGTAGACCAGTCAAGGACTGTTGCTTCCACTGACACATTGGAGACTTTTGTCAGATGTCAGGTCAACAGACATGATAATTTCCCTTGTTTTACAAGGGAGGAAAGTGAGGCTCAGAGAGGGACTCTGACTTGCTAGACTCTTACAGCTCCTAGGTGACTGGAACTAGAGTCCAGACGTTAACTTTTATCCTGCAGGCAATGGGGAGCCATTGAAGGTTTTTGAGCAGGGGAGTGACATAGCCAGGCTGCTTTCTAGATGACTCTGGGGGTGAGTGGCCACCCAAGGGAGAAATCAAGACAGAGGAGGTGGGGGTGGGCTGGGGTTGTGGCTCCCCCTTCCTTTCCGACTGCCCTGTCCTTGCCCTGTCTGTACACGGGGACCCAGGCTGTCCCTTACCTTGGACCAGACCGTGTGGCCCTGAGTCTGTCTCTGGTCACCCCCAGGCTGTGTGGCCTGCGCACCCTGCAGCCCTACGCCGAGAGGATCCCTGTGGTGGCCACTGCTGGCATCACCATCAACTTCACGTCCCAGATCTCCCTCACCGGGCCCGGCGTGCAGGTGCACTACGGCTTGTACAACCAGTCAGATCGTGAGTGTGGGCAGGCTGGGGATTGGGGCGGGGACCCCCTAAGCCCCCGCGGCTTCTCTCTGCCTCTGAGCTGTCCCTGGAAGCGCCAAGAGGCTGGTCAAAAGGAGTGTGTGTGTGTGTGTGTGTGTGTGTGTGTGTGTGTGTGCGCACACATGTGTGCACGAACATATGCAGCTTTGTGTGTGCTCACGTGTGCAAGGCAGTCATACGTGTTCATGAGGTATATACACTCATACCTACCCGAGTGTGTGCTGTGTGCATGTGCCCGGACATGTATGTCCACATGGACCGTGTACACAGGCGTGTGGGTACACACGTGAGCACACGGGTTCCTCGTGTCTGCACGTGTTTTCATGCTGACGTGTGTCCTAATGGCTCCTTCCCTGTCCAGCCTGCCCTGGAGAGTTCCTCTGCTCTGTGAATGGACTCTGTGTGCCTGCCTGCGACGGGGTCAAAGACTGCCCCAACGGCCTGGATGAGAGAAACTGTGGTGAGCTGCCCGCCCACCCCGTCGCTCCTCTCTCCTCACCTCTGTGCTGGGCTGAGCCCACCCTTTCGAAACCTGCCCCCCACAGGCAGCTCCCATTAGCAGCATCCAGGAAGTAGGGCTCCCTCGCGGTGCTGAGGTGGCACGGTGGAAGCAGAGTGAGGGCCACCCAGTGGGGCAGTGACAGGGACAAGCTGGGACCCAGGTGTCCTGACTCCCAGCTCAGGGCTTCTCCCCACCAGGCCATCACCCCCAGCCTTCTGCCAGGACAGCCGTCCAAGAAGGAACAGAGCAGGTGAGGGCGGGTAGGACCAGAAGGGGGAAGGCTATCAAGAAGAGCCCAGCAGACCCAGGTTGTCCAAGGAGAGGATCCTTTATCTGCCTCCTCTGAGTGGGGTCCTCCACTGCAGGGGTTCAGACTGGAGCTGCCAACTCTTCCTGAGGTTGTGCTCACCACTGCCCAGCCCTGGCAGAAGGGGCTCAGGGTCCTGATGGCCCCCGGGCCAGGGCTCCCTCGGATCAATACCTCTGCCTCTGAATCCTGGCTTCTGGCTCCCAGAGTCACCATCAGTACAGCCTGTTCCAGTCTGATCTCCCCAGACCACCTGCATCCCATCAAAGTTTTACATATGTGGGGAGAGAAGCAGGAGGGAAGGGAGGTGTGCCTGCCTCTGCGCCGATCCTCTGATCCTGCTCGTGAAGGTGCCTCCTATTTGGAACCAGAACATCTGGCGTCAAGTTCTGGCTCAGCCAGGTGACCTTGGAAAAGTCACTTCATTTCTGTTTCCACCGATGAAATGGAGTATCTCACAGGGTTGCTGTGACACTCAGGCGTAAAGTAGCTGAGAAAGAGATTTGTGATCATGACGTGCGGTACAATGCACAGTCACAGGCAGTGCAAAGTCCCAGCCTGGTGCCTCTGGCTTCCTCCCACCTGTCCCCTCCCTGTGTCCTCATACAGTTTGCAGAGCCACATTCCAGTGCCAAGAGGACAGCACATGCATCTCACTGTCCAGGGTCTGTGACCGGCAGCCTGACTGTCTCAATGGGAGTGATGAAGAGCTGTGCCAGGAAGGTAGGGTGGGGTACGACCAGGTATCTAGAGGGAAACCGAAGAATGGGCTCAGCCAGATAGCCCAGCCCTTCTGCATGCTTCTTCCTCAAAGCTTTCTGCCCTCTTGTCCGAATGCTTCCCAACCCATTTATAAGTATGCCTATATGGCCGTCCGTCCGTCCGTCCATCCATCCATCCATCCATCCATCTTCTGGTCTCCCCAACCATCTTGTCTGTCCATTGATTCATACATCCACTCACTCACTCATCCATCGGCCTGTCCAACCACCTATCTCCCTATCCACTAAGCCAACAATCTACTCACTTACTGGTTTACCCAACTGCCTCTGCGTACGTCCGCTGCTCCATCCTCCATCCATGCATCCATGGATCTCTCTAACTACGGGTTTGTCCGTTGGTCCTTACATCCACTCATTTATCCATCCAAATAACTGCTTGTCAGTCTTCTTACCAGACCATCAAGTCACCCATTTGTTGGTCTGCCCAGTCTCCTGAGTCTCCAGTGTTTTATCCATTCGTCCATCCATCCATCCATCCATCTGCCCAGCCAACCTTCACTCACAGACTACCCAGTGATATGCGAGGCAGAGTTGAGAAATGGGAATAAAAGACACCAAAGTGGTCCCTGCCCTCTGGGGATTATCTGATAGTAGAAAAAAATAAAAAAAATGATGGGTGACTCTCTCTGGCCCAGACCTTCTGGACATCATGTCCAGTATATGACATATGAAGACTGGAGGATGAGGAGATCAGGCTGAGAAAGCTTCCTGGAAGAGGCAGGCTTTGAATTGGGCCTTGAAGAGAGGTAAAATTTAAGTAGCGAAGGAAAGGAGAGCAGGCGAAGACTGTGGAGGAGGAAGCTGTTCACGGTGAAGGCAGTGAGGTGCAGCTGTGTGGCTGGGTGGGGCAGGGCCCGGAGGGCTGCCAGGCTGGGAGGGGAGCTCAGTCTGATGCGAGAGGCAGAGCCGCGCTCTTGGGAGCCTCACTGGGCTGAAAGTGGAGGCACGGGTCTGCCTTCAGGTACCATACCTGGAGGGAGGCATAATCTTACGGTCAGGAGCCCCGTCTGAGAGGGGAGACACTGCCTTCTCTTAACAGACCAGCGTGTGGGGTGCGGAGGGGACATGGCCTTTAGGGGACCTTAAAGGAGCCTCAGGGAACCCTTTAGTGGGGTCAAGAGACCCCTCCCCGGTCGCCTCCTGGCCTCTTCCAGGCTCTGTCTTCCCTGGCCTTGTTTTGGAGGCTCCTTTGGGCTCAGGGACCCACCCTCTAAGCCCTGCCCCCACCCCCTCTATTCCAGGGGTGCCTTGCGGGACTTTCACTTTCCAGTGTGAGGACCGCAGTTGTGTGAAGAAGCCCAACCCACAGTGCGACGGGCACCCCGACTGCAAGGACGGCTCGGACGAGCAGTACTGTGGTGAGCCCTGGGGGCTCCGACAGGCTGGGCTGGGCAGCATGCCCCTCCACCTGCTGGGCCGTCCAGCGTGGGAGCGAGGGAGGTACACCCCCTGCGGAGCTGGAGGGAGAGCTCATCGTCTGTCCATCTGTCTCTTTCTACCCGGCCTCTGCTCCCTGGTGTGGGTCCTGCCCGCCTCTCTCCCTCCCTCGCCCCTTCATTCTCTTTCCCTGTCCCCTTCGTGTCGTTCCTCTGCTCGCCCTTCATGCCTCCCCCTTCTCTTTTTCTCTGTGTCTGTTTCTCTGCGGCCGCTCGCCCTCTGTCCATCCCTGCCCCTCCTCCACCCCTAGACTGTGGCCTCCAGGGCCCCTCGGGCCGCATCGTGGGCGGGGTCGAGTCCTCGGAGGGTGAGTGGCCCTGGCAGGCCAGCCTCCAGGTTCGGGGCCGACACATCTGTGGGGGGGCCCTCATCGCTGACCGCTGGGTCATCACAGCTGCCCACTGCTTCCAGGAGGACAGGTGAGGGGGACGGCACGGGGATGTGGGCCGCGAGAGGTGGGGTAGGGAAGGTTGTAACGGGGTACGGTGTGTCTGAAACCTAAGCAGACAGAGGGGAGGGCGGTGGGAAGCCCCTCAGACTGGCTGTTCCGACACTTGGGTTCAGCCCTGGCTCCACCGCGAGCACGCTCTGTGCCCCTGGAGAGGCTGCTTGACCTCTCTGTGCTCTACTTTTGGTATCTTGCTTTCAGCTGGGTCAGTGATTCATTTATTTACTCATTCATCCATTCAACGATATTCGTTGTGCTCCTACTATGTGCCAGGGGCTGTGCTAGACACTGGGGGACAGCAGAAAACAGAACTGCCTGACCTGGTCATAGGCCATAAACCCCCTCCTCCAGGCAAGCCTGTCTGTGACCTGGGGCGGGAGAGGTGGGGCAGAGAAGCCCACAAGAAGGGACATCTCACCCTGCCCCACAGACATCTTCCTCATCTCCGTGGTGGGCTGACAGCACCCACTCTCCACCCCTAGCCTGATGTCTGGTGTCCCAGACCCGCCCCCCAGCACGGCCAGTTCTGGACTCTGTCCCCACACCTTCTCCTCTGTCCTGGGTCTACACAGTCCTTGCCAAAGGCCTGGAGCCACCAGGGCACCCCCTCCCCTCACACTCAGCGAGGCAGCAAGCCCTCTCAGTGGTCTGGAGAATCTTCAGCCACTGGCTGTCCACGCTGCCACCATTACCCCTGGATCACCCCGGCAGCCCAGAGCCCAGTTCCCTTTTGCATCCTCTGCCCAGGTGCCCGGGTGCCCTTCTGGGTGCGGTCTGACTACCCAGCTTCTTTCACTTCATCCCTGGCTCCCCACTGCCCACAAGGTAGAGAAAGACCTGGATGCTGACCCGGCCTCCAGGGGTCTGCACAGCCCAGTCTCTGCCAATTCCTCCACACTCAACTCCCTCCCCCTCCTCCTGAGGACCAGCAAGTTTCAGGGCGTTCCCAGCTGCCCCATCTATAAAGTGCACAGAAAAAAAGGAGAGAATGATCTGCCAATGCCTGGCACTGTGCTAATTTTTTTACATACACAGTCTTATTGAATTCCCTCAGGAACATATGAGTAGATGATGCTATTCCCATTTTGCAGATGGGGTGACTGAGGCCTAGAGAGGTGCACACACACCTCGGGAGGGATGACGCTGGAGCTGGAACCCAGGCAGGAGGGCTCCAGGGCCAACACTGAACACCGTACCACCAGCTGCCTGGCCTTCCAGAGCAGGGCGGGGATGGGTTGGAGGCTGGTGTCCCGGGGGGGAAGCTGGCTACCCTAGGGATCTGGGATGGGATCGGGGAGGCGGCCGCTGAGCGAGTCCCCCTCTCTGCCCTCAGCATGGCGTCCCCGGCGCTGTGGACCGTGTTCCTGGGCAAAGTGTGGCAGAGCGCTCGCTGGCCGGGTGAGGTGTCCTTCAAGGTGAGCCGCCTGCTCCTGCACCCGTACCATGAGGAGGACAGCCACGACTATGACGTGGCCCTGCTGCAGCTCGACCACCCCGTGGTGCGCTCGGCCTCCGTGCGCCCCGTCTGCCTGCCCGCGCGCTCCCACTTCTTCGAGCCGGGCCTGCACTGCTGGATCACGGGCTGGGGTGCCCTGCGCGAGGGTGGTGAGCTGGACTGCGGGCAGGGGAGATGGGATGGGTCCCCCTCATGCAGCTTCTGAGCCTGGAGGTGAACTGGCAGGGGGCTCTGGGGCTCCCCTCCAGAGGCCCGCTAGTCCTGGGATTAAATTGGGCTGGATTTCATGGAAAAAAACCTTTAACTATGGCCGTGGGCCTCTCCCCTTCCCTTCCTGCCAGAAGGGCATTTAAGGAGAACCAAGGTCATGGAAGGATATCCTAGGGGATAAGTGTGGAGTGATGGGGCAGGCCAGGGACCCCACAGCCCGTGGGCAAGCTCCAACCCTCTGCTCCTTGGACAGCGGGGGGTGGGGGTGTATGTGTCTGTGTTGGGGGGAGGCTCTTAATTATTAACACTTACCACATGGAGGTTAGATTTTAGGGGAACATGATTTCATTTAATCCATCCAATAACCCTAGCTATTGGTTATCACGGACCCCATCTTAAGGATGGGGAAACGGAAGCTCAGAGACATTTAGCTGTGACTCAAAGTCACACAGCCAGAGAGGGTTGGAGCAGAGACTAGAACCCAGGACTATCTGACCCCAGAGCCCCTGCTGTTTGGATGCTGCCTCTCAGAAACATGAGTTTCTCCCCTTCCCTCCTACACTGACCGGAGCTGGCCATCCCTAGAGGCCAGCTCTCAGTTCTGTACATAACTACAGCCACGCCCTGCACCCTTCGCAGTGGTGGCTTTAAAAATGTGTGCTGTGCTTTACAATCTGGAGGTGGGCAGGACTGAGGGGTAATTTAAAGACGGAGAAACTGAGGCTCAGGTGAAAAGTGACATGTCCAAGAGGATGATAGAGAGTAGTGTAAAACAAGGGTTGGTCCACTTCCTCATTCATTCATTCAATGACACATTTATGAGCACCTGCTATATGCCAGGCATCGAGTTGGACAAAGGGAATATAAAGACAAACAGGAAACATGCTTTGGGGAGCTGACACGGATGGGGAGGTACGGGGGGCAGTGGCAGCCCAGAGGAAGGGTGGGCTGAGCTCAGGCTTGGAGGATAGGTCAGCAGTGTCCCAGCGAAGGGGAAAGGCATTTCTGATAAGAGCACAGGTGGCAACCCAGGGAGCCCTGAGAACACCCAGCACCAGAGGGGAGCCGGTGGATCTGGGTGCGGATCCGGAGCCAGGAGTCCTCCTCCTGACCTGCTCGAAGCATCAGGGCTTTGAGAAAAAGCACAGATGTCTGGGCCCAGCCCAGCCGAACAGACCGGATCTCCGGGTGGAACTAGGCACAGTGTTGATTGAAGCTCCTCGGGAGAAGTGCTGGCTGGACAGTGGGGAGACGCCGACGAGTTTTAGGGGGGAGTGAAGGGGTGAGATGTGTGTTCTGGAAAAATCTCCCAGGGCTGTCACAGAGCAGAGGGGAGGCAGCCAAGAAGCCTCAAGCAGGAGGGGTGGTGGGGGGAGGACCTAAGGAGGACCCTAGTCCAGATAGGCCCTGGGCAGGGTCGGGGTGGGGTCTGTCACCATGAGCTTCTTGGATGAGGAGCCAGAACAGAGTGATGGAGACGTGGAGGGCGGGGATGGGAGGGTGGGCAGAGCAGGAGCGAGGAAGGGGGCTCCTGAGATGCAAGAGGAAGAGCCACGGGAAGAGTGGGGGCCCCGGGCACCTCAGATCTTCTCGCCTCTGCCCCCGACCCCGCCGGGCAGGCCCCACCAGCAACGGCCTGCAGAAGGTGGACGTGCAGCTGATCCCGCAGGACTTGTGCAGCGAGGCCTACCGCTACCAGGTGACCCCCCGCATGCTGTGCGCCGGCTACCGCAGGGGCAAGAAGGATGCCTGCCAGGTGACTCCTGCGGGATGGGCCAGATCGGGGAAAGAGGGCGCTGCTCATGTCACCCAGGGCCTGCTGCAGCCTCACGGCAAGGTGGGCTTGGCTGTCCCCACCTTATGGATGAGGAAACTGAGGCTCGGGAGGTTGAGAGACTTGCTCCAGGTTGCAGGCCCCAGATCAGAAGAGACCCCAGGGGGGCAGGGCTGAGGCCCAAGCCCAGCTCTGCTCCTTGCCCTCCGCGAGGCGCTTTGCCCAAGTGAGGCAGCAGAGAGGACTAGAGCCCACAGAAGGCAGGCGGGGCTGGGCAGGGCGTGGGGACACACATCCACGCTTCCGCGAAAGCCAGGCCCTGCTGGAGACCAGGCTGAGCTGGTTTGGGCCGCCTCCATCTATCAGAGGCTTCCAAAGGGGACGTGTCACTCAGAACATACCCAGCAGTCGGGACCCTTGCCTGGAAGGGGATGTCTCTACCCTGACGTGGCCCTGTCTCTTCCCCTCTTACAGGGTGACTCGGGCGGCCCGCTGGTGTGCAAGGAGCCCAGTGGCCGCTGGTTCCTGGCGGGGCTGGTCAGCTGGGGTCTGGGCTGTGGCCGGCCCAACTACTTTGGCGTCTACACCCGCATCACAGGTGTGATTGGCTGGATCCAGCAGGTGCTGACTTGAGAAGTTGCCCCCGCAGAGCAAGGGCCCCCACCTCTTGGACTCAGAGAGCCCAGGGCGCCCACCAGGCAGGGGAGCAAGTATTCTGCCGGTGGCAGGGCCCCGTGGGGACAGGAGGTGGTGTCTCTCCTCTCCCGCAACCTGTTGCCTGACATCTGCCCCAGTGAGGACACAAGGAGGGAGAAGGGCCATCAGCTGGTGGTCGAGACTTCCCCTGAGGGCCTGGGATGGTCACCAGGCCCGGCTGGGGGGGTTCACGTCCAGCCTGTCCCCTCCTGATTCTCTCTCCTCCTTCCCCTTCCTCCGCTGCTGACTTTGGTGGGCAAGGGTCGAGCAGCAGTCGTGTGGCTGCCGGGCCCCCCGCCTGCCCCCGCCCCAGCGCACAAGCTGCTGGGCCAGCATCCTCTCCAGACAGCAGATTCCAGCCTTTGAAGCCCTTGGCCTAACTTGAGGGGCGGGGGAGGAAGGTGCCTCCGCAGGAAGGGCCCTCAGAGCCCTAGAGACAGCCAAGTGGGCCAGCCGCCACTGCAGGCCAAAGGGTGGGGAGCCCCAGGTCCAGGGTCCTCCCACGCCTACCTGTTCCTCGGGCCTTCACTGCCCACTCTCACCTGGAGGTGAGCTCAGCTGCCCTGTGGAATAAAGCTGTCTGACCCGAGGTCCTGTTCTGGGGATTGAATGGGGCCCCGGGCACCAATCTCATGCCTTTGACTGAGCAGCCCCTGTTATCTGCTCAGCCTGTTGGCTAAGCGTCCAGGAGACCAAGGGGTGGGGGCGGTCAGTGGGGGCAGCGGTGGCCTCCAGGGCAGCTGCCTAGGTCCTGGGAGCAACCCCAGGAAGGCAATGGTTTGGTGCCCCTCAGGTCAGAGTGAGGGCTGGGACAAGTGATGCGCTCCTTCTGGAAGCTTGGAAGGAAGCTGAGGGGCAGAGAGTCTCATGATCGCACCAGGGAGGGGTCAGGAGTGGAGCCTGGAGCGGAAGCCCCATCTCCCGATTCCCAGGCTACCACTTCCCCTCTGGCACGGCACTGCCTCTGCATTCTGAGTCATTTATTCAGTGAGCAGCTCACAGGCTCCTACCACGTGCCAAGGGCCGCACTGGGGTCACAGAGCTGCACAGAACTTGGCTCCTCATCTCGGGAGGGGTGGGGATGCTGATCCAGGGTGAAGGGGCTTTGGGGTAGCCTGCAACTCGGGAAGGCTGCCTGGAGGAGACTTGGGGTTCAAATGTGGCCAAGGTGGGGAAGAGCATTCCAGGCAGGGGAACAGCATGTGCAAAGGCAACAGTCCCCAAAGTCAGTGGCCTGTTAGGGAACAGTAAGTTGTTTTTAGTTGGAACAGAGGTTGGCAGGGGTGGTGGTGGGGTGGGCGGTAGGGCTAATAAGGAATGCATGGGGAGGGGCAAACTGAAATTAGATGGCAAAGAGCTTGGAGTAGAGCTATGAATTGACCCTGGGCGCTCTGGGGAGCCGTGGAAGGCTCTAGAGCAGGGAAGTGACTGACACAGTATGGATTCCCAGTTTAGAACCACCACCGGCACCAGTCTGGAGGAAGTGGGAGGCAGGGAGGCCGGTAAGGAGGCCACTGCGGAATTCCAGGGAGAAGAGGATGGGGCCTGGACCGAGCAGGGCAAGGGGGATGGACATAGGGTTGAAGGACCCTTACTGTCCTCCAGGTGCCCCAGTGGATGGGGTGACGTGAGGGAGGAGTCACCCAGGACCACTCCCACCCAGGGCACCTGGGGAGGGAAAAGCTCTGGGAAGGTGTCACGAACTTGGGATGCTTCTGGGAGGGAGATGTCCAGGAGGCAGGCGGAGCTTGAGAGAGGTTTGAAGGAGGGATTTTAGAGCTGCCCTGCAAGGAAGGTGGTCCGGGGAAGACGGAGGAGGTGGGGGAGACACAGACTGCAGACGTGCGGGTCCGGAGTAGGAGGCTGAGGGGAACTGAGGGGTATGGAGTCTTAGCAGCCAGGGCTGTGGCCTGAGTGGGAGTGGTCAGGGAGGCGTACAGGGCCGGGCCCTGGTGGAGGTGAGGAACGGGGGTGTCAAGGGCGGACAAGTCTTTCTTGGAGCCTAGCTGGGAGGAGAAGGAAGCGGGGGAGCCTTGGAGGGGGCCTAGTGTCGAGAGGGTTTTCAAAGGTAGACAGGGAACAGCCATCGCATCCACGTGTGGAGAGCCCTCCACCCGCTGGGTCCTGCCTGTGGAGATGGCGCAGACGCTATGGGGGGACACCTTTGGGGTGGGGGCAGGACTACCCCGGGTGGCCTCTCAGGGATCTCAGAGGGGGAGCAGAACACTGCTGGAGGGTGCTTTGCTAAAGTGCAAATTCATGGCCTCACCCCAGCCTTAATTAGTAGGAATTAGGGGGTAGGGGGTAATCTGTCCTTTTAACAAGGCTCCTGGTGACTCTTTTGCAAGCAAAGCTGGACACAAAAAGCGAGGTCAACTTCAGAGAGCCGAGTGGCCCCAGGGAGAGTGGTGAGGTCCCCCCAGCCTGCTGAGCGGGCTGGGGAGGCTTCGGTCAAGGGGAGCACTGCTTTGCAGAGATGTCCCCCGGCAGCGCTGAACTGCTGGGGGGCGGGGCTGGGGAGCCAGGCAGACACTCAGTAGGACCCGGGAGGTGAAGGAACTGGCCAGGCGGGGTGGGGGTCCCGTCAGACTCTGAGAGAAGATGGAGGGGAGACTGGGGGTTGTATTTCCTAGGACTTGGGGCAGAGGGTGGAGGTGACCAGAAGCTATCACAGCAGGAAGCAGAGGGGACGTCCTGCTAGGTTAGGAGGGAGCTGAGGTGGCAGGGTGAAGCCAGAAAGGAGAGCACCTTACCTGAATGGCGAGGTGAGACTGGGAATTGGGACGTAGGGAGCCAGGCTTGGGAGGACCTGGTATTCTGATTCCCAGAGGCCCAATTCCCTACCCCTCAGCACCCCAGCTAATCTAGGTCTGCCTGGAGGCCAGAAGAGACCTGCGTGACTCCAGGGGGCGGGGCCTTAGAAGTCACCTGGTCCACCCCGTCACTTTACTGTTGAGGAAACTGAGGCCCAGAGAGGGGATGGTACTTTCCAAAGTTCACCCAGCAAGGCAGAGCTGGTACCCTCGGTGTCCGGCCACGGGACAGAGGATGCAACCGTGATGCGCATCCCCCCAGCACACACGGGAGAGTGACAACAGGGCGGGGTCCCTGGGCTTTATGAAAAAGCCCCATTACCTTGGGTTGTCTACACCACCTTAAGTTTAGCCCCTGTCCCCAAACGTGGCCCAGAGAAAGAGAGGGAGACAGCCGGGCTGGCTGCTTCTTCAGGTTTTATTACACGGTGGTGTTGGACACCGCTGGGAAGCAAGTATCCAGCTGGGGAGGCCATAAACGCAGGAGGGGCCCCTTGCTCAGCCCCTGCCACCCCAGACTCTCCCTTGGGCAGAGGGAGGAGTGTCCCCCTTTCCCTTGTCACCAGCTCCTGAGTGGCCCCGCTGCCCCTGCTGAACCAATGCCTCCCTTCCTCCTGGCCAGGGCACTGTGCGACCAGCAGTACAGACAGCAGGGGCACGGGGAGCAGGCAAGGTGAAGGCCGAGTCACCCATCCCCTCCTTCAACAGCGCTAACGCCACGCCCTTCATCGCCCACCAGTCCCTCAATCTCCATCCTGGGTCAGGCAGGTCCGAGTCTGCGCCTTGTGCCCTCCCTGAGGGCTTTCGGGGACCTTTGCTCCTCTCGGTAAAATCACAGCAAACCTGAGGTAGGTAGGGCAGGAAGTGAACCCATGTGACAGACAGGGAGACTAAAGGAGGTGATGTGACTGGGCTGTGGGGGGAGCGCATCTGCCATGCAGCTGGGGGACCTGAGGGAGGGGACGTAGGGGCCTGGAAGACACAGCTGGACAGTGCCACACTTTGACCACCGGCAGGCGGCTCTGCCCAGGGGTCCCAGGGCCCACATCAGGCCTTGCGAGGTCCCAGTGGGCCCCCACCCGGCCCCCGGAGGCAGGGGTAAATCACAGCCCCGCAGGTGTAGACAGAGGTGACAGCGGGGAGAGCTCTTCCTCCGCCTCAGGCTGGGGGCCCACCCCGCGGTACAAAAATAAAGGATTTCAGAACGGAACCCCAAGTCCCTGGAGGCGATCTGGGGCCTCACATCCGGGTGCCTCTGGCTTGTAACAGCTAGAAAATAAGAGGGGGCAGGGAGACGGGGTGGGGAGTGGTCAGAACACCGGGAGGAGGATGAGAGGGTGAGGCCGGTGAGGAAGGGGTAGTGCAGGGCCAGGAGCAGGGCGGAGAGGAGATTGGAATGGAGGGAGGGAGGGGTGGGGAGAGAGGGAGAGAGAAAGAGTCAGGTGAGTCACGAGGTCCTTTCTGGGAGGAAGGAGGGGGGCTGAGGCCCAGAAAAAGTGTATTCAGAGCTGAGCAGGAGGGGAAGCGGGGAGAGGACCCAGCTCGCCCATCCAGGGGCCCCATGCCCCACCTTGGGCCGGGGGATGGCTGCCTAGGAGGCCACATTCTGCCAAGGCTCTGGCCAGGGGGTCGAGGCCCAGAGGCTGGTCACCACTGTCTCAGGCAGAAGGTCACAGAGAGCAGCTGTCTGTCCCCATTTTTGAGGCAACTGTGGCCCAGAGAAGGACAGTGACTTGCCCAAGGTCAGACAGCAGGCAGATAAGACTGAGTGGGGGCTTGTGGGCACCTGGCCAGGGCTTTTTCTGCCACAGCCCAATCCTCAGCCAGCTCCGGCTGACTCCTCCTAGGCCAAGGGAATCCAAGTGTGGCCTGTCCTTCCCACCCCTGCAGAAATAGGGAACCCAGTGCCTCGAGGCTGTGATGCAGAAGCTCCCGCGTGTGCAGGGATGAGGTCAGGGCACCTGGCTTCTGTTTCCCTTCCCTCCTTCCCAGTGTGGCTCTGATGCTGCTGGGCAGGTGGGAAAGAATTTCCTCCCCCTTTTGTCTCATCTCAGAGCCTCATCCCCAAGGCCAAGATAGGCTGAGAGACTTGGGGGAGGGGAGAAAATCAGCCGGAAGTTCGGCTCAAGTCCAAAAAAACAAGAGATGAGCACCCTCCTGGCTTCCGCCCCTGCCTCCAGCTCTGCCAAGCTACAAACCAGGCGTGGCAGCTCTGGGGGCGGGCGAGGGGCCCAGGAGAAGCCCTCACCGCAAGCGCAGCCTCAGGTCTGAGGGGGCGCAGACGGGAACCTGCAAGGAGGAAACGTGAGGAGGTGAGGCGCTGCAGCAGGGTGCCCCGGCCTCAGATGTGCCCGGCGGGGTCGGCGGGCACCAAGGAGGTGCAGCTGTGCCCCTCCGCCCCGGGCCCAGAGGCGGGAGGTGCCAGAAGGGGTGCGGGAGGCGGCAGGCGGGATGCTCTGGGATGCGGTGCCGGGGCACCTGGGTGGAGGGCACAGGAGGCTGGGACCACAGCAGCCCCGGGATGGAGGTGTGAGCAGGCAGAGAGAAAACCCGGACAGGGGCAGAGAGGGAAGAGGCAGGGTGCAGATGAGATCCAGGAGGAAGAAGAGGTGGATGGAGATGAGGCAGGACCTCCGGCGGGAAGCGGAGGAGGAGGAGGCGGTGGTGAGAGGGAGGAAAGGTTAGCGGGATCCTGAGATGACTGGGCTGCAAAGAGAAAGTGAGAGAAGGGATGGTTATGCAGGTGAGGCACCAGGCACGTGGCTGAGCTAACCCTGGAGGGCCCGCCCCCCGGCCGTCCCGGGACCCCAGGCTCCACAGCGGGCTCCAGCGGGGAGCCGGCGGGAGGCACGGCCTTTGTTAGCGATCGTTCTCCTCGGGGGTTGGCTGCACCTTTCTGCTGCGTATCTGCCTCCACCTCCACCTGCACCTGTGCCACCTCCACCTCCTGCCGCTGCCGCTCCTCCAGCTGCTCCTCCGCGCGCTGTGGACCAGCCGGCAGACCCAGGGAAGAAAGAGCGCAGAGCTAACGAGGGGGCCGGGGCCCGCTGGTGGCTGTCCCCGCAGGCCCCCATCTCAGCGTGAAGGGGACGGGCGAGGGGCACCTCCCGGGGAGGGGAGTGCTACAGCCACAGAAGCCGGGGCGTCTTGTCGGATCCCCGGGGAAGCAGCAGAGGGTGGGGTCCTGCTGAGAATGCCCACGGATGGGCCTGGCTGCTGGGACGTGGAGCAAGGCTGGGGGAGGGGTGTCAGAGGAAGGGGGTGGGTGTGTGGCCAGGGCAGCCTTGAGGGCTGCCCGGGAAGGCCTCGTTTTAGGAGGACCGACCCAGAGCAGAAATGAGGCCAGGGGAGGCCCAGGCAGATCTCAGATGTCAGCACCAGGCTCTCGCACCCCAGGTCCTGAGGTCTCTCCCAGAGACGCAGGAGCAGCCAGCTCACCTTGCACCCTCGCAAGGCCGTGCCGGCCGCTGGCCCCCATGGGGCTGGGGTGGGCAGGGGAAGTCACAGCCCAGGGAGGCAGACGGCCAGACGGGAAGCGGAGTTCCTAAGTCTCCAGCACATAGGGACAGGCTCCTAGAAGGAACGGTCTCCCTTCTTCCCAGCCTGCCTAGCTGCCTGCCCCACTGGTCCTACCAAAGGCCCCTCAGGCTTCCGATCAGCTCTGCGTCCAGGGTGGCAGGACCTCCGATTAGCCCCCTCCCCGCAGCCAGCTGATGCTGCCTCACAGGCCAGGGTGGAAACACAGGGCCGGACCCCAAGGGCTCCAGACCCCTCTGCTGCTGTGTCCTAGGAGGGAGCCTGCGGGAGGGGCAGGAGTAACGGATTCGGCTTCCCTGCCCCAGCCCAGGCCCCTGGGAAATAAATTGCCCCTTTGGGTCCCAGAAGTTGCAAGCTGGTGGTCCACCCCTTTCACTCCTCTGAGAACACAACCAAGGTGCCCAGAGGGGGCGGGACTTGTCCAAGGACACGCAGAGCGCTCACACCACGCCCAGACCCCTAGTCCAGTGCACTCCCCCTTGTGCTACGCTGCCCCGTGGCCACCATGCGACCACCATCCAAGTGGCATCTAAGTCCACCCTCGCCGTGCCCTGGGGATAATCTCATCTCGTTGTCCCCCAAGTCTGGGCCTGGGTAACTGGCGTGAGCAGGCAGGACGGTGGGTGGCATGGGATGGATGGCATCGGCTGTGAGCAGGGGGTCAGGCGTGTGCAGCGGGAGGGAAAAAGAAGCTCGGATGGCTAGGTGGAGGGCGGCGAGGGGAGGGAGGAAAGGCAGGGAGGCCGAGGTCGGGGCAGGGCAGGGGCTGGGGCAGAGGGCTCACCTTGGTTTTGCGGCTGGACTCGGAGCTCAGTCCGTGCGGGGAGCTGTAGAGCTCCTTGGACACCACGCACAGGAACTCTGCCTGGTCCTCGCTGCCATAGTTGTAGGAGGAGCCGATGCTCACCAGCTGGAGGGGCGGAGCATGGGGAGAAAACGATAGGATGGGGTTGAGGGGACGGGGTGGGCGGACACCGGCACTTGTCAACTGTGCCCTGACCTTGCTGTTCCATTCAGGCCCATCCCTGGGTTTCCAGAGGACACCTCTGGTGCAAAGTCAGAGTCCTCTCCCCCTCCACCCCCACCTATGGCTCTGGGCTATTTCCAGGGCCAGCCCCCCGACGTGGCTTGGCTGGACCTGATCCTTAGAGGAGGGGGGTTATCACTGCTGTTCCTCCCCCATATCTAGCAGGCAACGTCCTAAAAGCAGGCAGAGGCCTGTAATGGGCAGGCTGTCTCCCTCTGTCCCAGATGTGGCTGAGGCAGCCCCAGAACCAGGCTGCAGGATGGGGTTGGCATGACCTGGTGGAGCTCCATAGAATATTCTGTTCACTGTTGGAAGGAGAGGTAGAACAGGTCGCCCGTTCCTTACGCCAGCGGTCCCTGACATGCCCGCTCAGCCTTTGAGAGCCCATGCAGTTGCCAAAGACTCCCTTAGGCTTTCAAGAGTGGCCCCACCTTTGTTCTGGGGTCCCTAAAATAACCACACCTGCAGGGCCCCTCCTGACTGATAAAGGTCCTGCACGTGATGGGTCTCATTCGGCCCCCAGGAACCCTCATCCTGCAGAGAGGAAAAATCAGCCCCTTCGTCAGATGAGGTTTGGAGAGGTGGTGAAGTCCCACAGCCAGGAAGAATCTGAATGTGAATGTGGATTCAAATTCAGGATTTGAATCTGGGACCCCGAGTCCTCTCAGGGGTCCTATGGACTTAAATGCTTCTAATAATTCACAGGGTGCTCGCTAGCTCCAACGTTTAGAGGCCTACTCTGGGCTAGGGACTTTATCCATGGTCTTTCTATGGAGGTCTTTCAACATTCCTGCAAAGGAAGTACTACTGGTCCATGTCACAGATTAGGAAACTGAGGCCCAGAGAGATACGCCTTGCTCAAGTTCACACAGCATGTCAGTGGCGAGGTCTAGATATGAATCCAGGCTTCCGGCTCCTGGACTGGACTAGTTCCTCCATCCTGCCCGGCCATCCTGGGAAGCCTGGCCTTCTTCAACCTCCAGGTGCAAGGGAGCTTGTAAGGATAAAGGGTAACCCAACCCTTCCCCTTCTCTAAGGGCAAATTTGACCTTGGGTTAACTTGTTGGCTCTGATCCTCTGGAAACCTCAGAGAGGTGTGACGTCAGCTGCATTACTAGGGCAACACCGTTTATGATAAAAATCTCTCCTGCTGGTAAACTGCATAGGTACTGGGAGGAAGTACAGGTCACCATAAATACCTCATGGGAAGCTGCTGCCCTGGGCTGCCCTGAATGTGGCAACGCTTGGAACTGGGCATGTCCCTTGCGGGGACCTGGAATCTATGCCTATGGAATTGTTACACAAGGTGTGGCCCCAAGGGGACCTCCGCTCTCCTATGTGGATCTTGTCTCCTCGCACCAGAGCTGTCGCTTGGGGGCCAGAGACTCACACACTATGGTGTAGACCACTACCTGGTTGCTGGGAGGACTCCCATTAAAGATGATTCCCGGGAGCTGCCCTGCGGCCATCGGGGCTTCCCTCCTCTCTCTCCTTCCTGGTCAGTCTGCTGCCAAGTGTGGCCTTTCTTAATCTTGTTTAGTCTGTCTTAAGACCCCGGGTGGGGGCTGAATTGGGCACCCCAAGGCTGGGGCTGCAGGAAGGGAGGGGCCTGCTTTGCCTGGGGGTGTGGCCCAGCCCACCTGCTCGAAGCGCCAGCCGTCGGACATGGTGGAGACCATCTGCGTGAGCTCCTCCTCCTGGCACTGCAGCACGCGGTACACGTGCTTGGGTGGGACCTGCAGGCAGAGGGGGGACGTGGAGGGCACCTGTGGGAGTGCCAGGCACCCCGGGGGCGGGAAGAGCACCTGTCCTCCCCCCACCATCTACCCCTAAGAAGGACAGAAGTGGGGGAGGGGAGATGGGAGCCATGTTCTGAGTACCTACTATGTGCCAGGCACTCGACGTGCATGTTCTCACTTAATCCCTCCAAAAACCCTAGGAGTTATGGGATGTTCATGGAAGTTCAGAGAGGGTCAGTTACTTGCCCAAGGTCACCCAGCTAGAGAGTAGCAGAGCCAGAATTGGAAGACAGGTGATACAAGTGGGAAAGGAGGAGGGGCTTAGGGGACATCCTGGGGCACTAATTGAGGCAGGTCCTCCAGGGGACGCGGGGCACCCTCTCTTCAATCTCCTGGGGCTGGGAGACGGTGCCTCACTACCCATTTCCCACCCTCCACGTCTCCCCCAAGGTGGGCAGAGAATCTCTCCAGCTCCTCCTACAGCCTGGCCACTTAGGCCTAGGGTCCAAGCTCAGAAACTCCAGCTCCAGAAGCTTGTGCCGTGACCTCCAGGGGACCACCTGAGCCCATGAAGTGGACGATGTAATAATCCCACATTGCCTCCCACAGGGCCCCCTGTACCTCCACAGTGACCCCATTTTGCCTGGGAGGAAGGGAAGGGTGGGCAGTTCTCAGCACCTCTACATTCCACAAGAGGAAATCAAGGTCCAGAGAGGGGTGTGATGGGCTCAAGGTCACACAGCAAACAGAGCCGAGGCAGGGAAAGAACCCCAAGTCCGTCTCCCAGTCTGGGGCTTTGCTGAACAGTTTGGGAGCTGGACAACCACTCCTCCCCTTATAGGAGAGCTTGGCCTCCCCAAGGAAAACTGGCTCTGCCTCTCCCAACCTTCCTCCTGACCCCCCTCCCCCGTCCCCGCCACCCCCTGCCCTGGCCAGGGATGCCGCCCCGCTGCCCTGCAGCCCCCCGACCTGTGTGACGGTATAATCCTTCTCCTCCATCCGGTCTTTGATGATCCGGATCAGCGGGCCGATGTTGTAGAACTCCGCTTCCTCCAGGACCCCTGGCACAGACAGAGCAGCACCCCACCCCCGTCACTCCCACTGCCCCCGTGCCCCGTTCTCACCTTGTCCCCTCCACCTCCACCCCCTGCTCCAGTCACACAAAGGTGATGAGCCTCTGAGTTGGGGTCAGGCAAGAGGGAACACTTCCTTCCTTGGGTCCCACACTCACTGTAGTAGGGGTGAGAGGCTGCCATTCAGTGGCACTATATCCCTGCTGTGCTGAGCACGGTGACCCAGGGATGGTTGGCAGCCCTCTAGTCTGGGGCTATCCAGAGGCAGTGGACCCGTTGGGACTGGACCCTATGCCACAGTGAGAAGGGGCTTGGGTGGCTCCCGATTACATGTTCCCATTTACGAAGCACACACTAAGTGCCAGGCACCGTGCCAGGTATGTCACACTCTTCACTGCAGTTAATTCTCAGCACAAGAAGTAGGTACTTTCCTCACCCCCACTGAACAAACGGGGAAACCGAGGACCAGGCAAAGCAGCAGCTGTGCAAGGCCACACACCTGGCGCTCGGCAGAGCTGGGATTCACACTCAAGTTCCTCTGCCTTCTAAATGCACAATCTTTGTGCACGTGCATCTCCCCAATCACTACACTTCACAGTTTGCAAAGCCCCTCCTGTGCTCACCACAAGCCCCAGGGTCGTGGAGGAAGCAGGCATTATTGTCCCCATACAGTTAAGGAGACTGAGAGTCTTAGAGACTGAGCGAGTGCCCTCTCCAGTGAACGGGACAACCCTCGGCCTTAGGACTCCCCTAAGCTCCTGCGGGGCAGAGACACTTCCTGTCCTTTCCATGACTGGACTCTGGGCTCCCCGGGGACAGGGCCCATGTCTGATGTCCCCGGCGCCCACACCCACCTAATACAGAGGACACAGTGAGCGAGTGCTACTGCCAGGATGCCCCCCGTGGAGCCCTGCAGGGGACAGACAACTAACTCTGCATCACGGGTCCGCAGTGCCTGGCACTGTGCTAAGTGACGCACTTGCATTAGCTCCTTTTATCCTCACAGCAGCTCAGCAAGGTGGGTGCTATTGTCACCTCATTCCGCAGATGCAGGCATGGAGGCACAGAGGGATAAGTGACTTTCCAGGTGTCACACAACTAGTCAGTTTCCTCCTGGATCCCCTGGCCTCTTGGATCGGGGCTCTAGCCCTGTGTAAAGGTGCTGGGAGTGTCAGGGCTTGACAGACCCAGAACCTGTAAACAGGTGTTGGCCGTGACGCTGGAGTGTTTACCTCCCCTCCCCATGGGACCTACTCCTGGGCCCAGGCCACGCCCATGGTACCTGCTGCCCCAGGGGCTGCCGGGAAAGCTGTAGGGCTCCGCAGAGCCGATGCCTACAGCGGGCTCTGATTTTGAAGCTGTGGCCTTCTGGGGAGCCACCTGGCTTCTAAATCACTGTGTCCCACAGGGGTCAGGAGGGAAGACCGTGGGCCCGAGTGAGGACGGAGGGGATGTGCTAGACACCTCCAGGGTACAAGCCCCGGGACTCATGACATCTGGTTTTCCCAGAACATGTCCCTAATGCAGATCGCCGCCCCTCCTTTATATACACAAGTGGAGACTCAGAAAGGAGAAGTGACATGTCCAAGCTGGCCTGGCTGGGTCAGGTGACCCAGAGCCACACCCTGTGCCCTAAGGAAAAGTGGACTTGGCACCCCTTGCTCCTGGCAGGGGCTCTGCCAACAAGCCTTTCTCCCAGGCAGGCATCCGGTCTTTCTCCCCACTGTCTGTTGGGCCCAGAAGTGGGCATCTACAGGGCCTCAGCCAGCCAGGCCTGGGAGGGACCAAAGCCCTGCTGGAGAGCAGGCTCCGCCCACCCCTGCCTTCACCCACAACTGTGCTGCAGGGGCTGCCGGATCTGGGTGAGGAGTCACACACTCGACACACCTGCGGACCCACGTGAGCCCTCACCACGCATCTGAGGTACCCCATCACCCAGACAAAGAGAGCCACACCTCTCCCCATGGCCATCTCCACCCACAACTGGCTTCCCAGAAGGCCAGGGGAAAGGGCATCCCTGCCCAGCCTCACTGGCTCCCTCTATCCTCTGCTTCCGTGTTTCTGTCACCTCCCCAGCAGCACCCAGTGGAAGCATGGGCCAGTCACCTTGGCACAGTCCCTAGGCTCAGCCTGGACACAGGCTTTGGGAGTCAGTCCTGTCAGGAATGAGAAGAAGCAGGAAACATGGAAGAAAGCAGATGTCCCCTGAGGACAGACAAAATGGCTTTGCGCCTCCACAGGAGGCCCTGGCAGACTGCAGAGGGCAGGGCTAGGGTATGGGCCCTGGCCTCCCCGGGACCAACTCACCCTCCTCAGCCATGTCCTTGTCCAGCACCAGCTTGCCATGCCGGAGGAAGTTGAGGATGGGCCCGAAGTAGGTGGGGTCACGGTCGATGAGGTAGGCCCCGGTCTCATCCTACAAAGGTGAGGGGCACAGGCAGTGAGAGAAGAGTGAGCCCCGCTCCCCTGCCTGACCTCTCACTTCAGTCCCAGTAAAGGATCAGCGGGAGGGCAGGAGGGGGCGGAGTGTCTGCTCTTCCCCAGAACAGAGTGTCCTGATGGAGTAAAAAGGCTTTGGGGTCAGATACACCTAGGTTCAAATCCTGCCCCGGCCTTTTCCTGACTGTGTGACCTTGGGCCAGTGATTTGGCCTCTCGGAGCCACCCTCTTCTTTCCCATAACTGGAGAGCATTGTGAGCATCCAGTGAGGTCTGAGTGGCACCTGACCCAGCATAGGGCTCAGGGATTGTCCCTCTTAGAGGTTATTCCCTGAAGCCAGCCCTACACTGTCTCCACCAGATCCCCTGGCATTCTGGGGATGTTTACAAGTTTCCAAAAGAGCCACTATCTCATTGGATACCCTCAGCCTGCAGGGAGGCAGAGCAGGCATCAATACAACTCTACAGAGAGGAAACAGAGACATCACCAGGTGAGGGGACTTGCCCAAGGTCACAGCATCAGAGGGTCAGGAAACAGCAGAGAGGGGGCCTTAGAGGTCATCGCCAGGCCAGCCCTCTGGGGTTACAGACACGAGGCTGAGCAGGATAGGGTTTGACCCAAGGTCATGCAGGAGGTTTGCAGCAGAGCTGAGATGGGAACCCAGAAATGGTGCCCCAGGCCAGCGCTCCTACCTGATGAAGCCCAGCTGAGAAGGCACCCCGGGATTTCTCCACCCAGCTCCCTGTACCCCAAGGCTACCCATACCCCAAAGGGCGGGGAGGCGGGGAAAAGCAGACTCAGTAACTCCTTCCGTGGTGCAGGAGTCCAGTTTGGGCAGAAGAGAATGCCCTAGGTGTCTGTCACTTCCCACAGCCCCAAAGGAGGGGGAGAGTCCCCATCCATCAGCCTCCTGGCTTGGGAGCCCAGATCAGCGCTCAAAAACTCCAAATGGGCGCAGCCCGGCGTTGTCCTGTTGCCACGGCAATGGGCACATCCCTCACTCTCCGATCCATTTCCTTCTCCCCTCCTCCGGCCAGTTCTTCCCGCCTCCAGCTCTTCGGAAATAAACCCAGCCGGGTTTCCAGCCCCGCGGGCGGGCCAGGCTGGACAACCAGATTCCGGCGAGCTAAGGATCCCCGACCGCCGCCCACCCCGCGGGCCTCACCCGGTCAGACTGCAGCTCTTCCCCCTGGCACAGGCGGCTGAGGAAGGATTTCTGCTCGCGGCACAGCGTTTGCCGGGTGGTCAGGAACACCGTGCCCCCCACGTTGAGCCTCACCCACTTGCTCCAGCCGCCCGCCCCCGCCGGCGGCGCTGCCTCCCGGGCCTCCATCCTCATCGCTCTTCCCAGCGTCTGCATCCTGCCTGCAAGGCGGCTGGAGGCGGGCATGTACCGCGCGCCGGGCATGCCGGGAGTTGTAGTCCGTGCCGCCCCGCGTGAGTGTGGCCAGGGGTGAGGGTCAGCCGACGCCCTCTATCCCGCCTTCTCCAGCCCCGCCCTACTCTGCCCTTCCTGGGAGGCCTACAAATGGGAGTTTCGTAAAGAAGTTCTTTGGCCAAGTTACTCTGTGTTTGGGAAGGTCAAGTTCGAGGTCACTGGGAAAATAGTGATACCCCAAATCAGCGATCCTCCCATTTGGTCTCCACATTGTTTTCCCTTTGTCCAGTTTGGGTTATCAAACAGATGACAGGAAAAGGAACTTCTCCCTCCCCAAATTCCTATAGCATTTACCTGTATCTGTTTTCTAATATACTTTCATTCTGCCTTTGGGGGTGGGGGTGTGAGGAGAGCTGGGTTCTTTCCCCACATAAATTCTTTCAGGACCCCACAGTCGGGCTTAAAAGTTGGCTCAGCACCTTCTATATTCCAGATGCTTTATGCATCTATTATATTGGGTTGGCCAAACAGTTCGTTCGGGTTTTTCTGTAACGTCTTACGGAAAACCCAAACGAACTGTTTGGCCAAGCCAATATTATTCATTGATGCTCTTAGCAGCACTGTGAGGTCGCTGTTACCGTATCCACTTTACAGATGAGGACGCAGAAGTGAAGTGACCTGCTGGACTCACACAGCTGGTGAGGGGCAGGCTGGCATGAACCCAGGTGGGTTCCAAGTGCATTTCCACCACCAAGGCCCCTTTCTTGCTCCTTGGGAAAGATTTCTCGGGAGGAAGAGTCAGGAGGGTGCTGGATGAATGTTTGGAGAACTGGGTTTTCATCCTGGCTTTTGTAGGGTGAAGTGCTGGGAGAGGTCTCAGTTTACCCATCTGTAACTCAGGAGGGGGAAGAGGGATTGGTTCTGTGGGTGCCCTTCTGAGCCAGATAACTCAGAGGTGGGACTGCTATTGCAGGCCCTGCAGGATGTGGGAAGGGAGCAGCTCCTCATGTGGTTTGGGACCAGGGAGGGACAAGGGCTGAAGGGAAGCTGTCCTCCTTAACCTCCTCTCCTTCTCACTATTTCGGTCCTGGTCCTGGATTAAGGGGGGAGGGTCTGAGGCTCCCCTCAGTGGTCTCAGTGTCACACACTGGGCAGCCTGGCCCTGCATGGCAGTGGCGGGGTTGGGGGGGGGGCGGGTTCTGTTACCCCTCGGGCTCTGCTTTCTCCGTAAACCTTTCCCCTCGGCAGGGAATGGGTCACAGCTGCTAGACTTCTGCTCCTGGGGACTCGTGTTCTCTTAAACACAAATCCAAGTATGATCTTGAGCAATTTCCTCCCTGGACCTCGGCTTTCTCTTTTGCAAAGTGGGAATTAGAGTAGTTGCTAGTGGAGAACATTGTTGTTAAGATTAAATTATGTCGGTAAAACACCTGGCATAGCCCATGGCTTTTAGTATACTGAATAAATGAATGAGTGAATGAATGAAATGGGTTATAGGATACGAACTGGCCTTGGAAGGTCAGGGGGACTCCTGGCACTTGGTGAGTCCTCAAGCACCGTCAGCTGAAACAAAACCAGAGCAGGGAATATTTCTTTTCCACTTAAGGGGTGTAGGCAGGGAATGATGTGCTCAGATATGTAACTTGGATCACTCTGGGGGCTGCAGAGGGGATGGTTCGAAGCCCCAAGAGACCAGCCAGGAGGCCACCTGGGTGAGAAATGGGGAAGCCCCAACCAAGGTGCTGTCAACTGGGCCAGACAGGAGTGGGCGGCTTCAGTGGATACTTGGGAGGCGGAAGTGAAGGTTGAAGGGACTGGGAAGGAGGGAGGAGGAGGAAGGAGGAGGGGCCACACGGACAGCCCTGGCTTCTGGCTTGAACTAACAGTGTTTCCCTGAAGCAGGAGAGGCAGATATGCGGAGTGATCAGCGTTGAGGAGGTCGGTTTGGAGCCTGTATTTGCAGTGCCTGTGGGCCAAGCAAAAACTGTCCTTGCAGGTGTGATACTCAGGAAAGCAGCATGGACTGGAGAGGACAGGTGGGGCTGGCCCCAGCCTAGGGTGGGGAGGAACCTAGGAAGGCCCTCTCGGGGGGTGGCTCCAGTGGATGAAGAGGATGGGGCAAAGTCTGGAGAGCAAGGAACAAGAGCCATACCCCAGAGACCAAGAGGGGGCCGGTTTGAATGAACAAGTTCATATGAGGAGTGAAAGTTGAGAAGGCGGAAGTGTAGCATCATGGAGCCGCGGGAACCCAGGGTTTGCCTGACCCAGCCCGTTGCTGCAGATGTGGCAAAGCCGGGGCCGGGAGGCATAGAAAACTTGCACGGCGTTACTCAGCGGATGTGGAGCAGACCCCAGGTTTCTCGGGCCAGCCCTCACCCCCCTGGGGCTGCCTCTCCTGGCGAGGAGCGTGGACCACGCAGCACACTTGGACAGCATGGAGCTTTTAAGCTAGGGAGGCATGTCATCCATGTGGCACTTGGGGAAGTTTAATCTGGCGTTGGTGCACAGTCGGGTTGGGGCAAGAACCTGGGGCCGGGAGGGAGAAATGGGGGTGACCTGCCCAGAGCCCCCTCCTCCTCCCTGCTCATATCCTGTTTTCTTGTGTTTCCCCCACTGCACAGTGATCATTCTGAGGACAGACACGATCCCTGGGCTGCTGTGTCACAGGTGTCACTGGTCCTGGCTTAGGAGGGGCGAATGGAACAAAAACTCCCCAATGCTGGGAGTGTTTTTAGGACAGGGATCGGTCTTCTTCCTTCACACTGGCTTCCGCTGTATTTTATTTCACTGCTTCAGTGCTTCCTATGTGCCAGATGCTATTCTAAGCGCATCACCCCATGTAACAGGTGTGCTCAGGGAGACAGGTGATAGCAGGAGCTACCCTTTACTCATCTAACATGCCAGAGACCGTGTCCCAGGCATTCTGTAACAGCAACAGCAGCTGTCACCGATGGAGGGTTTACTCTGGACCAGGCCAAGCCCATGCATAATTCTCACAGCAGCCCCATGCAATTGATCCTATTCCCACCTCCATCTTATGGAAGATGAGATTGAGGCTCCGAGACCATGGGCCTCCCTAAGTGATGCTGGGAATGGCTACCAAGGGCAGAGCCGGCCTCTGAGCCTGTCTCATTGACTCTGAAGTCCAAGACAACATGGAGTCTCGATGCACCCTTGCACAGGCGTTCTTAACCTCGCCAGGTACAGATGAGGAAACTGCACTCACATGGGTGGTCCAGTGCAGACCCGCTTAGCCCAGTGCCAGGGCTCATCACCATCGTGGGCTGGGGTCCTGAAAGTGTCGGGGAGGCTAGGCCAGCACTTTTGGTCCCAGAGTGGAGGGAAAGGCTTTTGATGATCCAGGCTTACCCACTTCCTTCCTCAGAAACCCCCAGCTATCCCTAGACACCAGCATCCCCTCAGTAAGCATCTGAACTCTTCCCATCTGAAGAAACACCCTCCCTCCCACCAATCATCTTTCAGTGCCATGACTGTCTGTTGAGCACCGACTAGATGACAGACATCGAAACACAGAGATGAAGGCGCCAGAGGCGGTCCCTGCCCTAGACGGGGCTTCGGTTTGGGGGAGGTGAGTCTGAGAGGTTTTGACAAAACATGGAATCCCAGACTGTTCTGCTTGTAATCACAGACTGGTACTCTTCATAGTTTTATGCATGTATTCTCCATTTAGAGGATAAAACCAAACATCCCTTAGAAACTTTCTCTGGAGATTGGTTACCCTGGAGGACAGACGAACTTCAAATGCCGGCTGGTTGCACTGCCCCCTGCTGTCCCCTTCTGGGAAGAGCAGCTCTCGGGTGTTTTTTTAACATGGCTCTGAAGAGGGCTTGAAAGTGAGACGGGACAGAGAGGTGATTAAGGGGCACAAAGCTCCCAGGTGAGGATGCCAGCCCAGGCTTTGAAGCTTGCTAGCTGGGTGATCTTGGGAAAGTTACTTAACCTCTCTGAACCTCAGCTCCCCATATCTCAATTGGGAATAATAGTACCTGGCTCATGCAGTTGTTGTGAGGATTCAATCAGCTAACACGTGAAGCCACATGACGAGCACTCAGCACGCTGTCGGGGCAAAGCCTCAGTGAATCCTGGCTTTCGTGAAACCAATCCTGCCACTCCGTCTATGGTCGTTTGGGCCAAAGATCAGAGACTGAGCCAAAGGCTGCCCCTTAAGATCCATTTCCCATTGGCCAGGGATGAACCAACCCAACAAACACTTCCCTGCTGGGGTCGGAGGGAGAGGCAGAGAGAAAGGCCACCCCAAATGACCCAGCTTCCAGAGCAGAGCGGCTGCCATTTCCTCACGCTAAACCCCCAAGAACTAAACGGACCTGGGAAACTCTCTACTGCCAGATAGAGCTGAAGGAACAGAAAATGCATGCTGAAGTTCTCACCTGAGCACATCACTGTGTCCTATTTTGAACTTCTCATCTTCTAATCAGCGTCCCCCACATCTGAGGGTTTTGTTCACATCTGCTGTCAGTTCCACGACTAAGATGTCATTCGTCCCTGCTGGGTTTTTTGGATTCGGTACTCCTCTTCCCCACGTTCAGAATGTCAGAACATTCTGATTAGTCTCAACTCTTCCTTTTTTGTGTGTGGTTTTTCTTTTACATCAAATCCACTCCTATCCCTGCCTTGGCTGACAGTTCTGCCTCTTATCTTGGAGTGGAGGTTGTTGGTTCTGAGTCGGCACCTTTTCAGGTCACCTGAGCAGAAGAACAAGCATATAGGGAGTGTGTCCTGACCAGCCAGAAGTACTCAAACATGCTTTCAGAGGCCCGTGGTCCAGAGTTTGCATCTCTGCTCCGTGGTTCCCTGGCTGTGAGACCTCGCTAATTAGTTATGTAACCTCTTCAACGCTCACTTTACACCATTTGCAATATTTACATCATAACATTATTCATACTTCTTAGTGTTATTACATGCAGTAAATGTTAGCTATTATGACTGAGCACCTACTATGTGCCACACCTGGGCTAGAAGTATTCCAGCCCAGATGGGTATTATTATACCCATTTTACAGACGGGGCTCAGAGATAACTGGTCCACAAACTTGAATATCTATAAGATAACAAGTATACTACAATGCATTTACCTGGAACTTCCTCTAATTTGTCAACAAATATTCACAGAGCCTGCCCCAAGCGCTCGATTTTAGCGTTTCCAAAATGAAGATGCGGACCCTACTCCCCTTGAAGAGCCCCTACTGTGGGCCTGTAATGTCTGCAGACTCCAGGGGGCGCCATTCGCATCGCGGAAGGGCAGCCAAGGGTCTGGAAGGAGGTGTGCCTTTCTCCAGTTTGCACAAAAGTGCAGCTGGGTTTGAACGTGCCGCTTTCCCAGCCCGGGGCCCGGCTGGATGCCCTCAGCCTGCGCGCTGCTCTCTTCCACCAGCAGGCGGGGCCTCAGTGGGCTCCCGGCCGGTCTTGACCCTGCGGGACTGTGGCCGGCGATTCGGCTTCACCGGCAGGGGGCGCACCAGTCTGCCCGGGTCCTTGGGGGCCCTAGCACTGTTACTATTATTCTGTATTTTGATGCTGAAAGTCTAAGAGTTGGTCAATAGGAACTCGTCTAAGCTGGCTCCTGTATCCTTTTTTAAAAATACTTTCTTAAATAAAGTGCTTCACCTTTTTAAAAAATTGTGGTAAAATACACTTAACATAAAACTGACCATTGAAGTGGTCCAGATTATGCCACTGTGGCAGAAAAATTATTTTGAGCTGAAGGCATTTGAGAGTAGGCTTTTTTCCTGAACTACTTTATCAGCCTAAAAGCAGAGACTCCCCAAAATCTCAAAAGAACTTGTTGTAAATCCCCTCTCCAGGAGCAACCAGGGAAAATTGACTCTTATCCTTGGAGACTGCAAGTCCAAACCACCCCTAAACAGACATTGTCTCAAAACTAAGGACCCATTTATCTTTCCTAAAAGTAATTTGTTTTCCCTTCCCTTTCCCTTACTAAAATAGTATTTAAGCCCCAAATTCCCTCCTTGAGTCATACTTCTTTGTGAACTCCCAGTTGTACGTCTGTGATTAAAATCTGTCTTCTTTCAGGAATTCCCTGGTCCAGAGGTTAGGATTTGGCACTATCACTGCCAAATCACTGGGTTCGATCCCTGGTCTGGGAAGTAAGATCCTGCAAACCACAAAGCAAAAAAAAAAAAAAAAGAAAGCAAAAAAACAACTAAAACTCTCTTCTCTTCTCTCTGTCTTGGCCCCTAAAACATAAACCTGAGAGGGTAGAGGACGAGTTTTTCCTTGGTACCATCTTCACCATTTTGAAGGGTATAGTTCAGTGGCATTAAGTATATCCACATTATAGCCATATCATCACCACCATCCCTTTTCATCTTGAAAAACTTAAATCTGTATCCATTAAACTAGTGGTTCCCAATCTTTTTGGCACCAGGGACTGGTTTCCTGGAAGACAATTTTGCCACTGACAGGGTGGGGTGGGGTTGGTGGGTTGGTTCAGGCGGTGACTTGAGCGACGGGGAGTGACGGGGAGCGACGGGGAGAGGCAGATGAAGCTTCACTGGCCCGTCCACCGCTCACCTCCTGCTGTGCTGCCCAGTTCCTAACTGCGGCCCAGGGGTTGGCAACTCCTGCACTAAACAATAACTTCCCCTCCCCCCTTTTCTGTATCCTTTTGACACCTGCCCTTCACTTTTGCTGTGCCGGAACTTCCTTAGCTTCTGGCACAGCAAAATGATCCAGGCTCACATTGGACTTTCCCCACCCCAGCACCTCCCGTTCCTTTCGATGCTAACAGTATTTAGAGCCAAGGTAAGTACTAGCTAGGCTCTTTGCTTCCAGGCCCTCTCATGGAATAGTTCCAGTTAGGAAACATGTGCGCATGCGTGCACGCGTGCACACGTCTATTCGTATCTCTATCTCAGAAATCCTGAGTTCACACTGATACCTCCAATTCCAATCCGGCACCACGGATTTCATTCTAGCCTTCAGCCTTTCCACATTTGTTTTCCTCTCTCCAATACGGAAAATGTCAGTTCCCCGTATCTGCAATATATTTACTTATTTGCTCAGTTGTAATAGTTTCATAACTGGTAACCCATAACGCTGTGAAAAACAAACTTACTAACAAGAGTTCAATATTTATTTTCAGGTTTTTTTTTTTCTCCTGTCTTTTGACTGAGAGGATATATATATTCGAAATAGCCAAAATACCACATTCAGGGAATTCCCTGACGGTCCAGTGGTTAGGTTTCGGTGCTTTCACTGCAGTGGCTCGTGTTCAATCCCTGGTCGGGGAACTAAGGTCCCACAAGCTGTGTGGCACGGCCGGAAAAAAAAAAAAGCCATGTTCAAGAGTTACTTGGATGGGTGGGGGGAGTTACTGGGTTAGCTCTCTTCCCTTATTCAGTGTGGTTATATTATCCATTTGAAGTAGAGGTAGGTTTACTTGTTCTATTGGTATTAACATTTTATTCCACCCATACTTGTTAATCTAATAAATTTTTGAGTGAGCAAGACATAACATAGTTCTTAAGGTCAAAACAATGCAAGAGGGCTTCCCTGGTGGCGCAGTGGTTGAGAGTCCGCCTGCCGATGCAGGGGACGCAGGATCGTGCCCCGGTCCGGGAAGATCCCACATGCCGCAGAGCGGCTGGGCCCATGAGCCATGGCCTCTAAGCCTGCGCGTCCGGAGCCTGTGCTCCACAACGGGAGAGGCCACAACAGTGAGAGGCCTGCGTACAGCAAAAAAAAAAAAAAAAAAAAAATGCAAGAAATCATATACAGAAAAGTAGAAGGTGTCCCCCCCATCTGTGCCACACTGTTCCCACCCATCCCCATAGGTAGTCAGTCTCATTAAATAAAGTTTCTGGTTTATTCTTCCTGTATTCTTTTTGCAGGAATTACAGATACACGCATATTTTCTTATTGCCCCTTCTTTCTTACACAAAAAGTAGCATCTTTTCCACTGCCGTTTTGCACTTAACAATACAGCCTAGAAATCAGGCCACATCATTTTGTAGAGATCTTCCTCACTCTTCTCACATCTGTACAGCTCTCCATTGTGTGGATGTACCAGAGTTTATTTAACCTTTCTCCTATACACGTATATTTAGGTTGTTTCCAATATTTTACAATGACAAATACTGTACTGCTGTAACAAGTAACCCAATTATGCATAAGTGTTTTCCTATTGTTGGAGGTGTATCTTCAGGGAAAATTCCTGGAAGTGGGATGGCTGGTTCACAAGGTAAAGGCATATGCAGTTTCATTTAGTACCTATGTGATTTTTCAAGCCTTTCATGGTTCAGAAATGGGGAAAAGCTGCAAGAGGCAGGAGTGAGAGGGAGTGGAGGCTGACAGGGGAAGAGGGTGAGAACAAAGAGTGGACAGGAACCAGCCTCCCTACAGGGCTGCACCATTGCACTGGCTCCCAGAAGCCTCCCTGGTACCCACCTCACTAGGAACTTCTGGAAGCCCCTCCCACCTCATTCTGGGCCACAAAATTCTGCAGTTTATCACATGCTTGCACCTAATTATTGTGCATGGTTTTTAGCACTTAGTGATTGCCTCCATCCTTGCATTCTTCTCTGCCAACTGCTACTATGTTCTTTAAAGAGAGGAAGTACATCTTTAAAAAAAAAATTATTTATTTGGCTGTGCCGGGTCTTAGTTACAGCACGCGAGATCCTCTTTGTGGTCTGCGGGATATTTAGTTGCGGCATGAGGGCTCTTAGTTGTGGCATGCAGGATCTAGTCCCCCGACCAGGGATCGAACCTGGTCCCCCTGCATTGGGAGCGTGGAGTCTTAACCACTGGAGTTATTTGGCTGTGCCGTGTCTTAGTTACAGCACGTGAGATTTTCATTGTGGTCTGCGGGATCTTTACTTGCGGCACGAGGGCTCTTAGTTGTGGCATGCAGGATCTAGTCCCCTGACCAGGGATCGAACCTGGTCCCCCTGCATTGGGAGCACGGAGTCTTAACCACTGGACTGCCAGGGAAGTACATCTTTCATAGAGTCCTGGAGAAATGTATCAGAGTGCACATGTAGCCTGGCAAGCCAGTTAGGCTCTGGTTCCATTATTCCTCACCTGTGAGCAGAGGTGTGAGCATGTGTGCATGTGTGAGTGCGCTTGTACGGGGCTTCTGAAACCCCCCACCCAGACAGAACCCCCACTCCCGCATCTAGGACCCCCTCCCCAGTTCTGTCTCACAATGATGAAATCATTCCATCCAGAATTCCAATCCCAGCCCTACCCTTCCTGGGACCTCAGGCGAGTCACCTGACCTCTCTAAGCCACCATCTTCCTTACCTGTAAAGTAGGGGATATAATAACACCCATTTCTCAGGGTTGTTGGATTAAGTGGGTACAAAACACTTAGCATCCTCCCTGGACATGGAAAGTGCTAGGTAAAGAGGGATTATTAGGGTCTTTCTTAGCCCGGCCGGGATATTTATGTATATGTAAAACAGGGACTTCCCTGGAGGTCCAGTGGTTAAGACTCTGTGCTTCCACTGCAGGGAGCACAGGGAACTAAGATCCCACATGCCACGCGGTGAGGCCAAAATATAAATAAATGAATATGTATACGTCAAACATCTGTGAAGCCCTGACCTGTCACTGTGCTGGGCCAGGAAGAGAACCATGAATAAAATATGTTACTCTCAAGGCATCCAGGCCAGCACAGGGAGGCAGGAGCGACCTGAGTAGGACAGAATCTTAGTAATGAATAATGCATGTATGTAGGGCTTACTGTTCAGGCTCTGTTCTCGGTGCTTGTATGAATCTGATCCTGTAAGGTGGGTACTGGATTATTCCATTACAGATGAGGAAATCAAAGCACACTCACAGCCAGGTAGCTGGAGGTCCAGATGCCTCCAGAGGCTGTGCTTTAAATGCTATCCCCTGCTGCTTCTCCACATGGAGCGAGGGGGAACGGTCCAGGGGATTCAGAAAGGGGCTACTGGCCTGTGCAGAGCTGCTTCTCAGACCCAGAACCACCGGCTCCACCCTCTCCTGTTCCATTTCATCACTGATACCCCTCGCCACACCTGCCATGGTCTGTCTGTCCGCCCCTCTCCACTAGGACAATTCCCCCTCTCAGAGTCTGTCTTTATCCTCCATGCCCCAGATCCTGGTACAGGGCCTGTCCCTGTGGGTGTGTGCTGGAATTAACAATTGGACAGGTTGCATCTATGTGTCTTGGGCACGGGGCCGGGGGGCGGGGTGGCGGTGACTCGGACCAAGGCAGTGGGAATAGAGGCGGAAATCACGGGCCTGGGTGTTGATTGGCTGTGGGGAAGGGAGGCCAAACCCGGAGAACTGGCTGCCGGGTCTGGGCACAGGTGACCCCTGTGTGGTGGCCATGCACACTGAGATAGGGGACATGGATAGAGGACCAGGGTGAGGGGCCCAGCAGGCTGCTGGAAGCCCTGGTTCAACACAGTGGTTTAAGGCCTAGAATAGGGGGCATTATACCGGGGGAGTGGACCCACCTAGAAGCAGGTGGAGACTCTGCAGAACACAGATAGTAACTGGGAAGGACAGTTGGCAAGGATGATTTGGAGTTGCAAGGATTCGAGGACTGGAAAGTCACAGCAATGGGGGCCATTTAGCTTAGGGGCAAACTGCGGCCACAATAAAGTGATGAAACAGAGCTACAGAGAGTTCGGGTAACCTCAGTACACTGTGTCCCACCCTCTGTTAAATTGGGGGGGTGCTTAAAATTATAAAGCTTCAGTTAACCTGAAAATTTCATCTTCTCCCGAATGACTCATTCTCCATGTGTTAAGGATAATAAGCTCCATGCTGCTTATATAATGACTAGTTGGGGTTATTTCCAGTAGGGATGACCTACAATAGAAAACGCCTTAGAGCTTTCCCTTATCTGACATCACACCCACCCTGTGTGTGACAGGGCAGTTTGCTCCCATTTTCCAGATGAGATGACTGAGGCCCCGACCTGGAAGGGGGCCTCAAGCAGTGCCAGGACCAAATAAGCACATCGCTCTGTTGTTCAGCCCACGGCGTGGGGTGGGGGCTTCTTCGGGTCATGATCCCTGGAGGCAACGAGCCAGGGAGTGGACACAATCCAGTGCAGCTGGTGAGACAAGGTTGGCAATCTTCCAGCTGTTCCTGACACAGAGCGGGTGCTCAGCAAATATTTGCCAAGTAGACAAAAATTTCATCATCCCCGTTGTCCGATGTTGCAAGTTCCTGCCTGGAACACATGGGGTGGGTGGGACAGGTGCTGGCAGAGGCCTGGACTCTGCAGGGAGTGGTTAATTAATTATTCTGGGAGTTCAGACATGCAGGAGGCAGGGCAGGGCTCAGGGTGGCCCTGGGTCTTTCCTAGCCAACTCCTGCAAAGTTAAACCAAGCACAGCTCCGAGAAACCTAGAAAGGCACGTCTCCATCTCCCTTCTCCCGCTTCTGAACCTGTCCAGATCCATGGAGAACTTTCCCAGGAGGAAAAAGCCCCAGCTCAGATCAGCCGGGGTTCCTTGCTAGCGGGGTAGGGATGGTGGGTCTGGGGAGCGGGGTGGGAGCCTAACCAAATCTCCTTGCTTAAATCTCATGACTCAGCTCAAGGTGTCTCCTTGTGGAGGCTGGGAGACACTTGGCCACCTTCCACGAGCTTGCCATGTCTGTTTCCAAACCCTGAGTTCCACTCCCTTCTCCCTTCGATCCTGAAATTGGGAAAACCAACTCAGGTTTTCCTAACCCACTGGAGAGGCTCCTACTCTGAGAATTCTAACTCCAGTTAGGCTCCTCTCTCAAAATAGCTGTGTGCCCTTAGGCAAATCACTCAACATCTCTGAGTCTGTTGTAAAATAGATCATTTCACTATTTCTCTCTAAAAATATACCACGGGCCAGTTTCTCCTTCCTGGCTGGGAGGCTTTTCCAGGGCAGGGACACAATTCTCATACTCACGTTCCCCGCCCTGCCCTCCGACCGCCCCCTGCCCCCACAATGCTGGAGGTACAGGAGGCACTGAACATGCTGAATAAGTAAAAGCCCTTTAAAAAATAACAAGAACACTTGATATTGACTCTGTGCCTGCCACCAAGCTAAACAGTTTCTATGGATTCTCTCACTGAACCCCCATATTGCTCAAGGAAGGTACGATTACTCCCATTTTAAAGATGAAGAAACTGAGGCTCAAAGAGGCTCAGCCATGTGTCCAAAGTCAGGCAGCCTTGCATGGGGCAACAGAGCCAGAAGCCAGATCAGAGCCTCACATGTGTTTGCTGACAAACCAAGCTCCTTGAAGAGGCAGACATTTCTAGCAGAGAAAATGAGGTCTGTCTGAAACCAGTGCGAAAGGAAGGAAGTTTCTAAACTGTTAAATTCAGCCCCCAGGGGAAGGGGTTTATGATGGGCAGACAGGGGTCCCCTCCACGTGGGGATCCCTGTCTACATTGGTCCTGACTGCTGTGGTCAAGTGTGGCCACTGCTCCTACAGCATTGGTGCTTAACTGGGGGGTGATTTTTGCCTCTCGGGGGATATCTGGTCATATCTGGAGACATTTTTGGTTCTCACAACTGGTTGGTGCTGCTGGCATCTAGTGGGTAGAGGCCAGAAACGCTGCTAAACATCCTCCAATGCACAGGACAGTACCTACAACAACAAAGAATGATCCAGTCCAAATGTCAGTCATCCTGAGTTTGAGAAACCCTGAGCTGGAAAGATGGGACTCAGCACGGGGCTCTTGGCCAAGTCCTTGTCTGAAATCCCTTCTTCTGAAGTACGTATTGTTCCCATTTTATAGATAAGAAAGCTGAGGCTCAGAGAGGTGGGGCCTGCTTTAGACCTCTTATTCAGAAAACCAGGATTCTGTCCTGTTGGTCCCCCACAGATCCTGTGGTCTTGGGAGACACAACTCAGCCTCAGAGGAAATGTGTTGGGGACTGTAGGTGAGAAAGAGTAAATTCTGAGAAATCTGGGTCTGGTTCCAGCTCTGTTGTGAACCCATCACATGACCTTGGGTAAGTCACTGCCCCCTCTGGTTTTTTTTCCTTCTAGGGTTCCCCCCAGTGCTGGCTGACACCTGGCCCTTTGCTACCAAGAGGGGTCCCGGGAGCTGGAAGATGGGGAGGGGTAACCCAGAACCCAGGTTCTGACAGGGGGAGCCTGGGGCCTTCTCAGACACCCATGTCTACCTCTGCACAAAAACAAACGCAGAGGGGGAACAGAGCCCCTACTGGGGAAGCCTTGGGGGAAGGGTTCTCCTTGAGCAGAAAGGATCAAACCCCCAGACTGCCCACCCCCGTGGAGCTCCCAGAGCTTAGCCTCCAAGTGTGACTCTCAGAGTCGAGAGCTTGATTCTCCTCCGATTTGGCTAAACTCTGCCCTTCTCCAGAACATCCTGGCTGGGCTGACACAGTACTCCACAGCGTGGGATAGCTTCCCATTGAGTTCTGGAACCATCTCTGTCTTGAAATGAGATGTATGGCTTACCTGCAGGGGGTGTTTGGGTGTGATTCCAGACAGAGCACAGCAGATGCACCTTAAATAGCCCAGAAGCCAGAAGGGAGACCCCAGCCATAGAAGTAGAAGTAGAAGACAGTTCGCTGGGAGACATTCAGTCACAGGACTGGAAGGGCTCTGGGACCTCAGCACCGCTCAGAAGGCAGGGACAGCGTCCTCAAGACCCTCCAGCTCCACGAAGCTCCCTCGCTGGGCATGTTGGAGCCACTGGCCAAAGAGCCGAGGAAAGCTGAGGCAGCCCCAGTTAGAAGGATTTAGCACTTGGCTGTTTTATTTCCTCAATAGAGGGGAGGTGGGGCTCCAGCTCAGCACCACGTGGGCAGCTCCCCTCCCCCTGTTCCCGCCACCACCTTCTCTGCTGCCTCCACTGAGAGCCCACGAGGCAGTGGAATTGCTGGCCTCTGGGATGTCACCCTATGCACCACCTGGGTTGGAGGAAGAAACCCTATACTGGTCAAAGCAGAGTCAGAACCACCAGGCTGGGCACTGCTGGTGGCTGGGTGTCACCCGAGCTTCCTGTGTCCCGCCAAGCCTCAGTGGGTCTTCCCCCGGCCCTCGGAGATGACATCCTCGGGCTGGGCGCGCATGTACCACTCCACCCAGGAGCCGTCATAGAGGGGCACATCAGGCTTGCCGCAGAGGTAGGCCCCCAGGGCCACGTGACAGGCTGTGACACCGGAGCCGCACGTGGCCACCAGGGGCTGGGACAGGTCCACCTTCTTGTCCTGGAAGAGGCGGCGGATCTCCTCGGGGCTCTTCTCCAAGCCCTCCTTGGTCATGAATTCCGTGAAGGGGATGTTGATAGTGCCAGGGATGTGGCCGGGTTCGATGCCTGCAGCGGGAGCGCGAGATGCAGGGAACAAATACAAGGGCAGTATGAATGGCCCCTGCAGTACTGAGAGCCTTCCATGCAGCCACGGCGCTAAACCCTCTGTAAGCATCGTCTCATACAGTCCTCACAGCCAGGAAGCCCGGGCACTGTTTACAGGAATCCCCGTTCTACAGGCGGAGATGCTGAAGTTCGCAACTGTCCAAAGTCACGCATCTAGCAGACTGCTGCCTGGAATTTGAACCCAGGCCTCAGCTCTGAACCCAGGGTGGCTACTGTCAGAGGAGGGCTGTCCCCATACCTCGAACCCCACCAAGCAAGGGAACCTCCCTGCCGGACCGATGTGGCAAATTAGAGGCGCGCTTGGCCAGGTCTGAGGCTGTGGAGTGGGGACGATGGGGACGGTGATATTCTCCACTGATTTAGATGGAGCCTGTACACAAATCAGCTCAGCCACCCTGACAACAGGCCTGCTGGGTGTTTACTGTTAGCTCCCGTTTTACGAATGAGCAAGCCTGCTTGAGGTAAGCGTTAAGCACCCCTGTAAAGAGCCACAGCCAGGGAAGCACATGTTAATTTTATCACTTCCCGTTTCTTGAGTGCATCCTGTGTGTGCAAACACGGAACTAAGTGCTTTACACACTTGCTCTCATTTGACCCTCACTTCATCCTTTAAGCTCTGTGTTCTGCCCTGACTGACATGCAGAAGCTGCAGTTCCAAGATTAGGTGACCTGCCAGACGTCACACAGCCGGTGCGACCTGCGGCAGGGTTCTGAAGCCAGGTCTGGCTCTGGTTCGCTGCCCTATGCTGCTCCACCACCCCCCCCAGCCCCACCCCCACCCAGGGGGCTGAGCTGAAGTGCCCCACAGGTTCAAGGCGGCATCCCCATTAGGCTGAACCGTCTTAAACTGCCACCGATGTAGGTTCAAAAATGGTTGGCTGGCATAGCACAGGGAGATCAGCTCGGTGCTTTGTGACCGCCTGGAGGGGTGGGATAGGGAGGGTGGGAGGGAGGGAGATGCAAGAGGGAAGAGATATGGGGATATATGTATACATATAGCTGATTCACTTTGTTATAAAGCAGAAACTAACACACCATTGTAAAGCAATTATGCTCCAATAAAGATGTTAAAAAATAAAAAATGGTTGGCTATCAGCAGTTTCCTGCAGTTTGACCTTATGTCAACAGCTCTGCAGGGTTCCGTGTAGCAGGGACCTTGTGAATTCACCAGATCTCTCTGGGGTATCGACTCCGTCCAGCTACTGGGTTAGTCTTTAGGATGCGCTGGGAGCATGGTGGCCCTCAGGTCACCCCAAACAGTGCTAGGACAGGGTGAACCCAAGCTACTCTAGAAACAAAACAGAAGCTCCATCCAATCCTGATGCAGGGGAATGGGGGATGCCCTTCAGGGAGAGCTTCCCAGAGGAAATGGCAAGATCCTTGCACCCGCCTCGAAGCGGACACGAGACAAATGGCTGGGGGATTACTGGCTGTTCACTGCAGGTAAAGGTACTGGAGTTCAATGCCTGGCTGCTTCCTGAGATCTGGGGCAAGGCAGCCATTCTAAGGTTCCATTTCCCCTTCGGTATGATAACAGTACCCATCTAAAAAGCTCACACCAAAGGGGTCACTGACCCACCTGCGTTGTGGGGACCCCTCCCCACCTCTGCTCCTTGCCCGGGGAACCCCAGCCCATGGGCAGAAGGCCCTGCCCCAACCCAGGCGGGCAGCCACACTCTATTCATTTCCGCTCCAACCTGGGGCAGCTACCTCTCTCTCTACTTAGCGCCGCTCTATCCTGCCCTCTGCACGACTCTGGTCCCTCTGAGGGCCTTTCACTCTCCACCCCAGACTCCTCTTCCCCGGCTTCATCCTCCTCAGAGATGGTCCTACACCTGATCAAGCCCCCTCTCTTTGGGGCTCTTCCTCAACTGCGCCTGCCCACCCCTCCTATTTGGCAGTGACCCCTACAACCATAGTACTGGGGTGGGGCTGTTTGGGTTCTCACACTTATACTGGGCCCCCTGGGTTCCCAACTAGTTTGGGGTGGAGGTGGAACAAGTATTATTGCCCCTACTTTAGAATAACGCCAGTGAGGCGACTAGAAAGCAATTCTCGGCCCCCACCCCACGCGGTGGCCTTTAAAGGCAAGGGCGAGGCGAGGGCAGTGCTCAAGGTGCGCCTGACCCCGCACCCCAGGGACCTCCCGGGCCCCTCGCACATCGGGGTTACCTTCTCGGGGCTCGGGCTCGGTGCCCCGGAAGCGGCCAGCGGCGCGGGCGTCCACCACCTGGAAGCGCCGGGATTCGAGATTCTCCTTGATGTCCTCGTACGTCTTGACGTAGGCGGGGTCCAGCACCGCGTGGAACTCTGAGGGCTCTGGGCGGCTCTTGCCCGCACTCAGCGGGAGGCCCTGAAGCAACCAGTTGCGGAGGCCGCCGTCGAGAACCGACACGGTGCGGTGGCCGAAGGCGCGGAACATCCACCAGACACGCGGCGCCGAGTAGAGGCCCTGATCGCTGGCGTCGTAGACCACGACGTGGGTAGAGGCGCTCACGCCCAGGCGGCCCGCGTACTCGGCAAAGTGCGCAGCCCTGGGCAGCATGTGGTCGTAGGGCGACGTGCGGTCGCTGCACTGGTCGATGTCAAAGAAGGCGGAGCCCGGGATGTGGCGCTCCTCGAACTCGCGGTGCGCGTCACGGCCCAGCTTGGGCAGGTACCAGGAGGCGTCGAGTAGCTGCAGGGGCTGCCCGGCCCGCGGGGCCCGGAGCGCTTCGGCCACCCACTGCGCCGACACGAGCGCGCGGAAGAGCTGCTGCGAGGCCATGGCGGCGGCGACACTGGGGCTGCAGGTCTGGCCGACAAGGAGGATGTCAGGAGGGAATCGAGGAAGAGGCCGGCCGGGCCGGGGGTGGGAAACGCCTGTGTCGTTGGGACTGGGGCGGGGCTGCGGCCAGGGCCGGAAGGGGCGGTGGAGCCCAGGGAGGTCAGAGTCCAGGGAATGCGGAAAACCAGCGGTGGTGAACCCAGAGGCAGATGTCGGTCACCGGGACCTCCCCTCTGTTTTCCTGCCAAGCCTTGGATATATACACAGTGACCGAATGACCGTGACCCCTTGGCGGGGGCCCTCACCGGTGCTTGCTGCGGGGTGGGTAGGGAGAGGGCCCAAGCAGGGGAAGGCCCCACTGGCACTTTAAGGCAAGTAGGGGCAAAGTCCCTCCCTAAGACGTAGCTCAGCTTTGCTTGCAATCAGCCAAGGTCCCTGGTGGAATTCACTCATTCATCAATCATTTATATAAACGGCCTCAGAGGACTAGCAGCTGGAATTGACTGAGTCCTCCCCATGTGCCCGTTAATTCTCACACCACTGCAGAACACAGGGGAGGCTCTCAATTATTTGCTGCATGAGTAGCCTCAAGAAGGTAGCTTTTCTCCTCACTGTTTCACAGAGGGGACACTGAAGTTCACAGAAGTGCACTAACTGGACCAAGGTCAACAGCTAAGAAGTAGTGGTGGTGCCAGGCTTCACACCAGGCAGTCCAGCAAGGTCAGATTTTGCCCCTGGAGTTTCCTCTCTGGAAATAGTGACTTAGGGCCTCACTCCCTCCCGGCCCCTCCTCTCCCTTGCGGGCCAGTAGCTCAGAGTACAGCAGTTCACCAGCGCACCATGACAAGTCAACTCACGGCCTTCCAGGGCAGAGGTGCTCCAGGGATGCTCCAAACGTGCAAAGCGCCTAGGCAAGCACCTTCCCCCACCCCCCCCCACCCCCCACCCCCGCCACCATCCGCCCTGTCCAGTAGGTGCCTTTGGGCAGGGTAGAGAAAGGTGCCCCTTCAGCCAGGCAGAGGCAGAGCCTCACCAGGGTATGGGGCTGGGTGAGTGGAGTGTGAGCTGCAGGTCAGCTCCACTCACCCTCCAGCCATGCACCCCCTGTGCAGGGCGCAACCTTGCATTCGTACCAGGCAGCCCTGGCGCCAAGGGGAAGGGGGTGGGTAGAGAACGGAGCGTGTTGTGGAGTGCCCCTGCGGGCCATATACTAATGAGCACCACAGCCTTCAGTAGTGACTGTGGGGTTGCCTGTTTCTGAATAAGACCACTGGTGGCTAGAGATATGCCTTGCCCTCGGTCACAGAGCTGGTCAGGGGCAGGCTCAGGATTTGCAGCCGGGTTGCAACTTCTCAGGCTAGACTTATTCCCCAGCCCCAGGTCAATGACGACCAGGGCCTAAGGAGTCCACAGCGGATTACCTGGTGCCCAGCGCCCTCCTGCAGTCTCACTGCAGCCTGGCTTTTTGGAACCATGTTTTCCACGTGGCCAGGCCCTATGCTGGACACTAAGAAACTCTTGACTTTGTCCGGCCCTGGGAGTTAAGGCAGCCACAGGCCTGCTCAAGAGACAACATAATTGCAGAATTTCTGGAATTCAGTGGGAGCACAGGGGGGCCGCTAGCTCAGCCTGGGGTGGGAAGGCTGGGGAAGGTGGGAGGAGGGGAAGTCCAAACTGATTTGCTGTGCTCAAACTGGAAACCACAGTTTGACCTTCAGGGTGAGGCTGCCAAAGAGGCTTTGGCTAAGGAGCGATCCCAGTGCAGTGCCTGTGGATTCCGCCGCAGCTAGATAATTTTGGGGGATACAGCGGGCCCCCACTTGAAGACCCCATTGTGAACCACAGCGGCCCCTGCCCCCTCCCCATTCTTGGGGCTCCTTGGTGTTTTCCCCAAGGATCTGTTTAGAGTGGAAAGAACCCTGATTTTGGAGCCAGAGCCCCTCCAAATCAGTGCAAATCCACTCCCCTGCTTAACTAGGAGTGTGAAAGTGGGCATGTGAGGGTCCTTGCGCCATTTCCATTTCTTAGAGTGGAGCTTCCAACCTTCACCTCTTACAGTGAGGTTAAATAATGAACGTTGAGGCGCCACCATAATGCCCTGCACATGGCTGGTTTTAATCATCATTAAAAACAGCTTCGGGCTTCCCTGGTGGCGCAGTGGTTGAGAGTCCGCCTGCCGATGCAGGGGACACGGGTTCGTGCCCCGGTCCGGGAAGATCCCACATGCCGTGGAGCGGCTGGGCCCGTGAGCCATGGCCGCTAAGCCTGCACGTCCCGAGCCTGTGCTCCGCAGTGGGAGAGGCCACAACAGTGAGAGGCCCGCGTACCGCAAAAAAAAATCCCATTATTTCTTCAAAGTTACTTCATAGGTGGCTCATCCTGCCACACAGACACACACACACACACACACAGACACACACACACACACACACACACACACACACACACGCTGCCCCCTATGCTGGATTGGCAGTTCTCAGAAAGGACCGTGGGAGGTAGAGGAGGCTCCGGAAGAGCAGGCTGTGTGTGTCACTGAAGGGTGTGGACCAGGTCCCCAGGCCCTCTCCGGGAGTCGAGGACCCCAAGACAAACAGGACAGCCCCAGGCCCGTCTCCAGAGTGTACACAACTGTGCTAGGGGAAGGGTGAGTCCCAGGCTGCCATCTGGGGTGGGCCCTGGAATAAGAGGGCTCCAGTCAGACTGGGCATTCTGCAAGGCCTTCCCCAGTCTCGCCCTTCCTGGCACCCTCTCTCCCTTGACGGCAAAGCACAAAGCTCAGAGGACTCCCTGGGTAAATGCTTATCAAAGTATGAATTTTTGCAACTTTCGGTGAGAATATAATTGTTTCAGAATAAAAAGAATTTTTTAAAGGGGGATGAGAGGAGCATTCCAGGCATGTATAACAGCATATGTAAAAGCTGAGTAGGGGCAATGGTGTCCCCACCAGCTCCCAAGAACCAGTTGTTAGATTTGCAGGAATTAGGCCAACTGGTTGTTAAACACAGCCACCGTTAAAAATTAAATTATATACATTCACAATGAAATAGGTTAAATTAAGGACAAAGGCAGCGTTTTAAAAGTATGTGGCTTCAGGGATGAGCAAGGTAAACAAAAGTAGCCCCTGCCAGGTGGGTTTCCCATCGGGCTTAAACAGCCTGGCCTCACTGCCACCGCAGGCCGCTAGGCAACTCGCTGGGCCTCTCTCTCTGGTCTTTAAATAAGTTTCTTGCCTACTCCGCAGGGTTGTTGTGGGAAGTGACACCCGTGGGAGTACCCAGTAAAGTGCCTCGCCAAGCAGGCCTTGACAAATGTTAGCTCCATTTCACTCTAGCAAGTTCTTTGCCAGTTTGTCCTCCTGGAGCCTCTGGGTCAGCTGGCCTCCCTGGCTTCTCCGTCAGGCTTTATTAGTCCTCCTCCCTCCTACCCTCTCCGCTAGCACCAGGTGATCCCGCCCCCCCCGTCCCCCTCCCCCTGCCACTCACCCCGACCCCACCCTGCGGGCCGCCCCCAGCTGCCGCGGACAGCCAACGTTAGAGTGAAGCCAGGGGCGTGCCTTCCCTCCGAGACTGCGGCCCCTTGCTCCGCTCAGGCCCCGCGGGGGAGCCCTGAGCCGCGCACCCGGACGATCGACCTCCCCCTAAAGAAAGGCAAGTGCAGCGCCGCAGCAGTTACCCCAGTCTCGGGCTCCCGGCTTCCGGTTTCGGCCATGGCCCAGCGCAGAGCGCCCCCTCCCCGCGCTCTCAGCTGTCCCCCGCTCCCGCCACCAACCTGCGGCCGGCCAAAGGGAGGAGACTCCGGCACAGCCCACCCCGAGGCCACTCGGAACCCTCAGCTGCTGGCGCCTTCCACTGGCCAGGCCGTGGGAGGGGGGGTGCCCGCGCCGCCCAGCCCCGCTCCGCACCGCCCCTGCGCCGCCCGGCGCCCCCGGCGCATCCTCGGGGGTCCGAGAGGCGGCACGAGCCCGGGGGGTGGCCGGGGGCGGGCGCGGCGCGGCGTCGGGGGCGCGGGGCAGGGAGGGCGGCGCGCGATCCACCCCCAGGCGGCGGCGCGATGGTGTGGGCCGGCCGGGGAGTTGCGGGCTCAGGGTTTGAACCTGCCAACTTCTCCAGCCCGCAGGGGTGAGCGCCGGGGCGGCGGCAAGGGCGAGTGAGTGCGGCGGCGTGGGGCGGAGGCAGGCGCCCGGGCCGCTCGGGATTGGGCCGCCGACCGGACCACCTGCCATCCAGGGGAGGGTCCCTGGCGAGAGCGGGGCGGGGTGCCCCGGGAACCCTGGACCCAACTGGGGCAGAGGGCACTGGACCGGGCCGGACTCAGGCATTCAGGAGGCGGGCGAGCCCAGGTTGCTGAGAGGCCGCAGGAAGGTTTGCTAGACGAGAGGCGGGGGCGAGGGTGAGGGCGTGTGCGAACCCTTCCCCATGCGCCCACTCCCCTACCCTACCAGGAAAGGGGGCTCTAAGCCCAAGATGCCTTCTTCCCCCATCTTGGACATCTTTTCGCCGCACTCTCTGGCAGGATCCTGAGGGCGAGTATTGTAGCTTCTGGGGCCAGACACCCTCCCCGCCAACTCGTCCATCTGGAGCCCGCTTGCCCCAGCCCCTTCTGCGCGGGAGGGGGTAGCAGAGAGCGGCGGAAGCAGGCTTTCCTTAGGGAATCTGCAAACCTAACCCCACTGCCTGATTGCTGTAAACACGACACCCGTGGGGGAGTGCAGTGGGCAAAAAGCTCCTCCTCCCAGGCCCCACCCCACTGAACCCACAGTCCTCATTGCCGGTCTCTTTCCTGGTTCCCACCCGCGCCAGGTGATACGGAGAGCTGAAACCATGGTTCAGCAGGTGCTGTACCGGGCGCTGGTCTCCACCAAGTGGCTGGCGGAGTCCGTCCGGGCTGGCAGGCTGGGCCCTGGCCTTCGAGTGCTGGACGCCTCCTGGTACTCGCCGGGCACCCGCGAGGCCCGCAAGGAATACCTAGAGCGCCATGTGCCCGGCGCCTCCTTCTTTGACATAGAGGAGTGCCGGGACAGAGCGTCGCCCTACGAGATGATGCTGCCCAGCAAGGCGGGCTTCGCCGACTACGTGGGCAGCCTGGGCATCAGCAACGACACGCACGTGGTGGTATACGATGGCGACACCTCGGGCAGCTTCTACGCGCCGCGGGTCTGGTGGATGTTCCGCGTGTTTGGCCACCGCACCGTGTCCGTGCTCAATGGTGGCTTCCGGAACTGGCTGAAGGAGGGCCACCCGGTGACATCTGAGCCCTCACGCCCAGAGCCAGCTGTCTTCAAAGCCACACTGGACCGCTCCCTGCTCAAGACCTACGAGCAGGTGCTGGAGAACCTCGAATCGAAGAGGTTCCAGCTGGTGGATTCACGGGCCCAAGGGCGGTACCTGGGCACGCAGCCGGAGCCAGATGCAGTAGGTAGGTGTCCCCGTGGTGGGGATGGTCCCAGGGGAGCAATGCCCAATGGAGAGATGGGAAGTAGGATGTCTGAGACCCTCTCCAGGTTTTGCCCTCAGTACCCCCATGCGGGCCTCAGTCTTTCCATCTGTAAAATGAGAGGGTAGAGCCCAACCTAAAGGCTTTGCAAGCTCTGATGCATGAGGACGTACACATGTGTTCCCATAGCCACATGCTAAGGCGCGACCTAGCATCTGTATGGAGTGGCGTCAGCAGAGGTGACTGACGACATATCCACCCACATCCATGCCCAGGCGTTAGCTCCACCACATGCCCAAAAGTGTCCGTGAGCCACACATGCGTCGCTGAACAGAAGCTTCCTCAGGACCTCTCTAGTTCTTCAGAAATTCTTAGAGACATGAACAATGCTCTTCCCCAGCACCCCATCCCTCCCTCCAGCTCTCCTGGACCCCCTGACCTTCCTTAAGTTACTTGCTCAGTTAAGTGGCAGAGTTAGGATTTGAACCCAGTGCTGCCTAGTTTCAAACCAGTGCTCTAAACCAGGATGCACCATCATTCTGCCCACTCCCCACCTCCCAGGGCCAGCAGGGAGCCCTTCCGCTAGGCATCTTTAGGGAGATGGCTCATGAGTTCTCTCCTTTGGACAAAGGGTGTGTGTGTGTGGGGGGAGGGTTACGCTGCTGGAGGTGGGGGGAGTCTCAGGAGAGGAAATGCTGAGTTCTAGCTAGAAACTCCTAACAGAGAGGACCACAGAAGTCTTGCCATCACCCCTTCTGGGCGCCCTCCAGCCCCTGCCTGGACACCTCTGGTGGCCAGGACCTCACTGCTCTCAGGGTCTCTCGGGGCCCAGGCTGGCTGAGCCCTCAGGATGGCTGGAGGGGGCTGCGGCTCTGTCCTCAGTCAGGGCGCCTCTGTGGAATCCAACTGCTGTGCAACGTTTGGACTAACTTGTTGAAAAATCCCTTCCTTTCTGCGCATCTGAGGAGAGAGCGCTGTGAAAGCTGCTTCCAACACTCTTAGAGCTGGAGGGCCTGAAAGGTCACCTCTTCAGTCAGAAGAGAGGCTGTGGTGCACAGAGGAAGGAGTAGGTCAAGCCCACTTGGGTAGTTAGTGGAAAGCGCGGGGCTCTGCCCTCCCCATCGTGGCTTTCTCCAAGCCCCGTGTTCTTCCTGCCCAGCTTGCTCTCTGAAGTTCTGGAGTTGGAAGATTCAAGTTTGTTTAGCACCTTCCAGAGACTCCTGGCACGGAGCTCCTGCAGCCTCCTCCTGGCCTTGGTTCAAGGCACCTTCACTCCTTGGGACTTAAGCTGCCGCTGGAGGGAGGAGAGGTGGAATTGTTTCTCTAGCTGCTCCCCATCTTGCTCTGAAACAGACAGAATAAGTAAAGGGAGAGTTTAGAGACGCCAGATCCCATCTCCTTACTCCCAGTTTAGAGATGAGGAAACTGAGGCTCAGAGAGGGGAAAAGCCTGCGGCTGCAGGTAAGACCTCCTGAAAGCCCTGAATTCTAAAGTCCCTCCCCTTCTCCGTGGCCCGCTTCCCCCCTCCTCCAGTTCCCATCTGGAGACCAAGGAGCATGGACCCCAGTTTAAGCCCTGCTCCTCCTTTGTGCTGGGACCTCAATCAGTTAATTGCTTGGCCTCTTTGGGTTCCCTTATAAAATGAAAAGAGTAATGCCAGCCCTACCCACCTGGCTGTGTATTTATTAAATGCAGCAGTGGCTGGAAAGGTATTTTGAGAAGGATGAGGACCTGTGCAAAGGCCGGGCTGCTTGGAAAGCCTCCCGTACAAGACATTTGGGGAATATTAGGGCACGTGGGGCTCTGCTGAGTTCACAGTCCCCCGCTTGTGGTGGGATCACAGAGGCACCCCGTGGGCTCAACTGTCCAGATGTAACATCCAGGGAAGTGTGGGTGTCCCTGGAAGGAAAGACCCCCAAGAGGAGCTGGAAACAGGGCCTTAGAAACCCGACAGCCACTTCCTGCCGCTTTCAGGCGAGTAATTTCCCCTCTGGCCTCAGTTTTGTGCCCCCAGTGCCTTCAGTCCTGTTTGTAAGGGGCAAAAGGTGAGAGTCAGACAGACCTGAGTTTACATCCTGGTGTGGTCTCGGGCGGTTCCCTCCACCTCTGAATCCTCCTCCTAATGAAAGGGACACCACTTACCTTGTAGGAGCCTTGGGGAAAGGGAGGGAACAGAGGTGGGAGTTGATCCAGCTCAGTGTCTTTATAAACCTTATTCTCTTTTCCTCCCCACCGCCCACCCCAGGTGGGGGGTCCGTGAGGGTGAAGAGGGAGGGTATTGACCCCCTAATGCGTACTATTATTTGCAGGACACTTTATATATATTCTCCCCCGGGTACCTACAGCAGCCCGACAGGGGAGGCAGGCGGGGGTTCAAAGTGGTCCCACTTTGCAGGTGGGGAAAGGGAGCAGAAACTTCTCTATCCAGACACAGAGGCCAAGACTTGACCCCAGTCGCAGGATCAAAGTGGTGTTATTTCCCAAGGCCACTGCTGTGTAAGCAAACACGGGGATGGGGTTGGAGGGTGGCGGGGAAAGGTCATAGCTTCCAGGTGTTGCTTCGTATTGCATCATGGGGTTGTATGGCTCCTGCCTGTGTCTCCTCCCAGGGATGGGGACTGGGGTGGGGATCAGGGGGAGTGCTGAGGAACCTCCCAGCCGCCAGGGTTGGGGGCTGCCCACTGGGGCTGCCTGCACTGGGTTCCTTAGTGTCTTTAGGACGAAAGCAAGAAAGAGCTACACAGGTTTTCCTGGCCTTGAAAACCCATACCTATCAGTGACCCGAGGGATGCTAATTCACCAACTAGACTAGCATCTCCTTGCCCAAAGCTGGAACATCAAGTCCCAGACCTCTGAGCAGGCATCAGGAGAGGTCATCTCAGCCATTCCCCTGCTTCAGCCACTCTTTCCAGGAAGGCTCAGGCTTTGGGGTTGGGCACACCTGACTGCACATCACACCTGTGCTGTGTGTCATGGGGCAAGTTACCTCACCTCTCTGGGCCTGGGCCCCCCATTCGTGCCAGGAGGCTCATCTCTCTCCCCAGCTCAGTGAGGATTGAGGAAGATAAAGTTCTTGAGATAGCCCATTGTCTGGTGCCAGAGGTTTTGAGCTTGGTGGCACGCCTGCTGGGGCCAGGGAGAGCCACCAGCCTGCAGCTGAAGCTGGACTTGGAACAGCAGCAGGAGCCCTTGTCCCTGGGCGCCAAGCGCCTTTCCTCTCGTTGGCTGTTCTCCGAGGTTCTCTGGCCAAGTTCATCTCAGCCCTCCCCCCATGAAGGCGGCCAGTTCCTGCTCATTTAAATTCCTCAGACAGGTCCTGAGCCTTCCCTGGCAGAAAGGGAAGGCTCCCACCTCCCGATGCTGGCCCAGTGTGGGGGCTGGAGTCTGTAGAACGCCCTGCCCCCAACTTCTTTACTCAGAGTGGTGCCTTTTATTAATTAGAAGAAAACAATAAAGCTGTTTCATCAGGGATGGGTGGAAAGAAACAAAACAGCGTTCAGGACTCAACAAACACTTGTGCTCTTCAATGCACTTAAATCCAGCCCACGGCCTGGGTACTGAAACTTTTTCTTTTTGTGGTGGGATTTCAGTTCCCCGACCAAGGGTTGACCTGGGCCCCAGCAGTGAAAGCATGGAATCCTAATCACTAGGCCACCAGGGAACTCCTTGAAATATTTTAAAGTTGGGTTTCTTGGAAAAGAACACCTTTGAAGCCAACAGACCAATTGCCCTTCATTGGTAGGGTCAGTACACATCTGATCTTAGATCAAAGTTTCCAGGCAAAAAGTGAAATCACAACAGGAAGAAATCACTATAATTTTATAAGTCAGGGGACTTCCCTGGTGGCGCAGTGGTTAAGAATCTGCCTGCCAATGCAGGGGACATGGGTTCGAGCCCTGGTCCAGGAAGATCCCACATGCTGCAGAGCAACTAAGCCCGTGCGCCACAACTACTGAGCCTGCGCTCTAGAGCCCGCGAGCCACAACTACTGAGCCTGCGTGCCACAAATGCTGAAGCCCGCACGCCTAGAGCCCATACTCTGCAGCAAAGGGAAGCCACTGCAATGAGAAGCCTGCGCACCGCAACGAAGAGTAGCCCCGCTTGCCGCAACTAGAGAAAGCCCGTGCGCAGCAACAAAGACCCAATGCAGGCAAAAAAAAGGGAAAAGTTAAAAAAAAAAGGGAAATCCTTTAAAAAAAAAATTTATAAGTCAGGACATCTAGTCAATCAAAGGAGCGCTTGATTCGTGCCAGCAAATTTTGAATCATCTTTGTCTTCGGGGCGAGGAGAATGGGACTTTGCTGGCATGATTGCTCACCTCCTGGGTGCCCACAGTCATTGGGGGTTTTCATCTGCAGAAGCTGACTTCCCAACAAGCCTGTGAGGAAGGTGGAGTTATCTCCCCATTTCAAAGGTGGGGAACTGAGGCTCAGATGTGCAGGACATGCCTGGCTGCACACTGGTGCCCTGATTACCCCCAGTCAGGTCCTTTCCCTCCCACTGCTGCCCAGTCTGGTCCTGCCCTGCCCCACAGTCTGGGTTAAGTGGGGAATTTTGGAGGAAGGGGAGCCCAAAGAGACACCCCAACCTTCCTCGGGCCCCCCTCCCAGTGCCCAGTGTGCCAGGGTGTAGGGCGCTTGGGGACAAGGAGTGACCTAGGCCTTGGGTCTGCACGTGGCACAAGCTCTGGCCATGGCCCAGCCCCATTTGCCCCACATGCTGGCTATTCTGAAGGCAGATTTGGCAGGGGGCCTTCCTGGGTGCAGAGAGGCTTCTGGAATGGACCCTGGAGCTATCCTAGCCCCCATTCTGCTTCCGTCAAAGCCTCTCAGGGCTGCTAGGAAGGTCCTGGAGGGACCACACTGCCCCCATTCTCACCTGTACCCCATCGTAGGTGGGGAAGTGGTGGAGAAGCAGCAGCATCCGAGGGCGGCTCGGCCAGCTGTAGTAAGTCAGTGCTTTACCCTATACAACAGCCCTTACACATGCACTCATTCCCACTTTACCCACGGGGATACTGAGGCTCAGAGAGGTTATGTGACTTGCTTGAGGTCACCTTGCCAGCAAGTGGCAGAGCTGGGATTTGAACTTACGTCTAAAACCAAGTCACAGGCTCTTTCCACACTGTGTGCTTGACAGGAAAACCACGGGCCTCGGTGTAATCCTGGATCTGCCTTTGCCTCTCTGTGTGGCCTCAGGCTAGCCTTTTCACTTTGCCAAGCCTCGGCGTACTCGTCTGTAAAATGGCGTGACATTATATTTAGTGAATTATGTGGTTATGTGTTTAACCTCTATCTTCCTTGCTAGACTAACCTCCCTGAGAGCCTGGGCTGTGTCTCCCCTTCACCACCGTGTTCTCAGCAATAGCCCATAGCATTTGCAGTCATCATCCCATTTGCTGTTCTCCACAACCCTATGAGATAGGTACGTACCACTGAGCCCATTTTACAGATGAGAAAACTGAGGTTCAGAGAAGTGAAGCAATTTGCCCAAGGTAAAGGTTAGTAGATGGTAGAGCCAGGACTCCTCCCTGTCCTCTCAAGCAGGTAGGACATTCCTGCTTCAAGGCAGATTTTGGTGTGGGGGTGTGGTGTCATGAGCAGTGGATGTAGGTAGGGCTGGAATAAATTGAGCTCTGAGAAGGGCAAAGATGTTATTTTTATTTGCAAAGCTCCCGCTCCTTGTAGCCACGGTTGATTGTGACCTCCAGGCCCCACTTACCCCCATCCACTGTGTCGCTCCTAACCCTGTCCTTCCTTTTGTCCTCTACCCCTGCCCAGGACTGGACTCGGGCCACATCCAAGGCTCAATCAACATGCCCTTCATGGACTTCCTGATGGAGGATGGCTTCGAGAAGAGCCCGGAGGAGCTCCGTGCCATGTTCGAGGCCAAGAAGGTGGACCTCGCAAAGCCCATCATCGCCACATGCCGAAAGGGTGTCACTGCCTGCCACATCGCCCTGGCCGCCTACCTCTGCGGCAAGCCCGATGTGGCCATCTATGACGGCTCCTGGTTCGAGTGGTTCCACCGGGCCCCCCCGGAGACCCGGGTGTCCCAGGGGAAAGGCGGGAAGGCGTGAGCAGTGGCCTCTCCTACCCTCGCCCACAACTCCTGCCAGTGGAGTGACCCCAGCATGGCCCGCAGCTGGTCCATGCCTCATCGGCTAAGGAGATGAACAAGTTTTTAGAGTTAATGGGTAGAGCGCTTCTTTTCCCAACAACACTGGAATAAAACTGGCCTTTTCCGAGTAGCTGTGTGAGCCCGTTTCTCCCTTGGTTCCGTCCTTACCCCATGTTTCCTTCTCCTTCAGATTCCTTAGAATCCACCGAGGAAGGGAACCCCCACACCCACCCACACGCTGGGGACACTGCTTTATTACTTAGTCTTGGCAAAGGAAGCCGCCTATTGCCGCCTGTCAGATGGATCACGCTGGGTCCTTTCCTGGAAGGGGTACCAGGAAGCCAGAGAGAGTGAAACCTAGGTTAGCCGGTGCACCATCCCTTCCTGCTGTGGGTCCAGCCCTCTAGGACGAGGGGGTGGGAGGGGAGACAGCTGGTCTTCACCTGAAATGAGTGTTCAAAGAGGTGTCCCACAGGCCCTGGGGCCTTTCAGAAGAGGTGATGCTCAGAAGCAACTCAGTGTTCATTGCAGCACTATTTACAGTAGCCAAGACACGGAAGCAGCCTAAATGTCCATAACAGAGGAATGGCTAAAGAAGATGTGGCACATGTATACAATGGAGTATTACTCAGCCATAAAAAAGCATGAAACAATGCCATTTGCAGCAACGTGGATGACCTGGAGTTTATCATACTAAGTGAAGTAAGTCAGACAGAGACAAATATCATATATCACTTATATGTGGAATCTAAAATACGATACAAATGAACTTATTTACAAAATAGATACAGACTCACAGTCTTCGAAAACAAATTTATGGTTACCAGAGGGGGAAGGTGGCGGGGGGATAATTTAAGAGGTTGTGATTAACACATTCACACTACTATATATAAAATAGATAATCAACAAGGACCTACTGTGTAGCGCAGGGAACTCTACTCAACATTCTGTAATAACCTATATGGGAAAATAATCTGAAAAAGAATGGATACATGTATATGCGTAACTGAATCACTTTGCTGTACACCTGAAACTAACACATTGGAAATCAACTATACCCCAAAATAAAATAAAAATTCAATTAAAAAAAAAGACACAACATTGTAAATCAACTTATGCCAATAAAATTAAAAAAAAAAAAAGAAGTAGGCCAAAGGAAGGTGGCCTCCACCTTGGGTGCCCTTCCTGGATCAGAATAAGACCCTTTGGGGAGCGATGGGGGGAGGGGCTGGAGAAGCAGCATCAACCCTGGGAGAAGGTCTTTGAGCTCTGGCAGTGGGAATCAGGAAGCTACAGGAGAAGCAAGTAACCTGGTAGACTGGGACCTATGTGACTGCATTTGGAGTTTCCTGGAAACAGGCTGTCTTAAACCCTCCTTTGGGGCTTCAAGATGATTCCAGGCCCCACCTAATGGGGATTCTCTGATCTCAGCTGTCCAGTCTTCCTGGGTTAAGTTTGGACAAGAGGAGTAGGGCCAGGGACCAAGGTTGTCAGTGATGGACCCCAGCCTCTAACCCAGTGTTGGGGCAATCAGGTGCTCTGTTACTGCTGCGGGTGTTGGGTTAGTGGCAGGGGACTGAGGGCCCATGGGGTCTGCAGTGGAAGAGGGCTAGGGCAGTCTGGAGCCCTCTTGCCTCCATGCCATCCTTCTCCTACCAGCTTTAGGTCCGTTATTGGAGTCTTTAGGGGCCAAAGAGCCAATCTCAGGGGATGAAGACTCTCCCCCCACCCCTTCCTCCTTCTCCAGTCCCAGAGCTCATTCCATCAACATGTTTACTGAGCACCTACTGTGAGGTGGGCACTGGTCCAGGTGCTGGTGACATGGCAGTGAACACAATCTCCCTCCTCATGTGTGCTTCACATCCTACCTGGGGGAAAGAACAAATGTACATATATATATATATATATATATATACATATATGGTATGAGATGGTGACACAAGTGCTGTGGGAAAAAAGAGTAATAAAGGGAATGGGGAGTGTGGGGTGGGTTACGATTTTTTTTTTTTAAAGGGTGGTCTGGGAAGGTGAGCAGAGTCCCAAAGGAGGTTGGAAAAGTAAGCCACATAGATATCTAGGGAAAGAAAGTTGAAGCAAAGCGAATGGCCAGTTCAAAGACCCTGAGGCAGGACTGGGCTTGGTGTGTTCAAGAAACAGAGGAGGCCAGCATGGCTGGGGCCAAGGGAGTGATCAGGAAAGGCGGAGGAGATGAGGTCAGAGAAGGGGGTGGACATCTACGGTAGGGCCTTGCAAATCAATGGAAGGACGACAGGTTTTCCTCTGGTTGAGGTGGGAAGCTACTGGAAGGTTTTGATTAGAGGGGTGACATGATCCAAATAAGTTCTAACAAGATCACTTGGCTGCTGAGGTGGGAAAGAGACTTGGTGGATAGACTCTAGGGTTGTCCTCATAATCTCTGCCTCCTGACGTCCACCCCCTGTGCAATCCCCTCCCTTGAGTGTGGGTGGAAACCGCAACTTGCTTTTAACCAACAAAATATAGCAATGGTGTGGGATGCTGTCTTATCTTGAGCTGCTATAACAGGACTGGCTGGCTTAAACCACAGAGGTTTATTTCTCACAGTTCTGGAGGCCAAAAGTCCAAAATCAAGGTGCCAGTGGATCTGGTTCCTGGTGAAAACTCTCATCCTGGCTTCTCATTGATTGTGTCCTCACATGTTGGAGAGAGAGAGGGGAAGAGGGGGAGAGCAGTGCTCTGGTCCCTCTTTCACTTCTTCTAAGGACAGCAATTCCATCGTGGGGACCCCTCATGACCTCATCCAAACCTAATTACTTCCCAAAGACCCTACGTCCAAATACCATCACATTGGGAGTTAGGGCTGCAGCATATGAATTTAGGGGGGACACAAACGTTTAGTCTATAAGAGTTGACACTTCTGTGATTACAGTACGTGAGATTATAATGCCCATCTTGTGCTGGGCATTTTCCTTTGCTGGCTTGGATGAAGTGAGTGACGTGTTGGAGGCCCACATAGCAAGGAACCGAGGATGGCCTCTGGCTGAGCCCCTCAGTCCAACAAACCATGAGTAACTGTGTCCTGCCAACAACCTCATGGTCTTGGAAGCAGATCCTTCCCCAGTCGAGCCTCAGAGGAGAGCACAGCCCCAGCCAACACCTTGACTGCAGCCTTCTGAGGCTCCAAAGCAGAGAATCCAGTTAAGCCATGCCCAGACCCTGACTCACAGAAACTGTGATAAAGTATGTTAGGCTGCTGAGCCTGTGGTAATGCTGTTATGGAGCAGTAGATAATCAATGCAGGGCACAGGAGCAAAAGAAGGAGACCAGGGAGGAGGCAAATCCGGTAACCCAGGCAAGGGGTGGTGCTGGCTTCTACCAGGGGCCAGGGGGGATGTGGAGGTGGGTAAAGGGGTCTGAGTTTGGTGTATTTTGCAGGACTTGCTGTTGAATCATTTATGGGGTTGGCTGAGAATTACAGGTGACACCTCACCCTGTGCCAGGGAATGTGCTGGGCATTTCACAGAAATGGCTAATCACTCCCTCTACTTAATGCTTTGTAATCCCAAGAACATCCTTCACACTTGATGGCATCTGAGCCCTCTCTGCCTGGCACGGAACCCGGCCTGTGGTGAATACTCAGGGGACATTTTTAGGGGATGAGAGAGTAAACAACACCTGAAGCCCCCTGTTGCCCTCTTAGTACTGGCTCTCCCTGGCCTCTGTTCCCCAGGGTGGGCCTATCATTCCGCTGAGGTAACAGAGCCCTGTGTACAGTGATTGCCATGGCAACTCCAGTGCACGTGGGGGACTGCCCTCCAGCAACCATCCACTGGTCTCCAGCAGCAGTTGTGCTGCGCAGATCTGCACTCCTGGGCTTCCGCACACACCAGGGTGGTTCACAGTTTTCTGACATTATGAGAGAGAGTGGAGAGGTGAGGCAGGGACCTTGAGGTGGGCCAGGGGTCTGCCAGGACATGGGGCTTCATCTTCCTTCTCTCTATTCAGAGTTGCTTGTGAGTGGAATGCTCAGACCGTAACAGGATCTACTTTCCCTCCCTCCTTGACCCGACGTCTCTTGGGATTTTCTCTCCAAATCAGAAACTGACGTGAGTCTACACTTCTGTTCAAGCCAGTCCAGGCCACCCTGGACTGAGGGTGCTATTGGGGCAGATGGGCAGCTCCTGTGGACACATCAGGTGGGTGGCTGGGGATGGGGAATGGGGACAGGAGCAGAAAGAGAACTTGAAGGAGATAGAAGTGGGGCTTGGTTTCAGCACCACCTGGGTGAGGTCCTATTTCTCTTCTGAGCCTCATTTTCTCCAACTGTGAAAGAGGGTGAATTAATACTTTCTCCAAACACCTCACTGAGTCCTTGTGAAGAGAGACTAATCTACTAGATGTGAGAATACTTAATACATGAGCTGTATTTGTCATCTCCTGCTGTATAACAAGTCACCCCAAACTTAGTGACTTAAGAAAACATTCATTATCTCATAGTTTCTGTGGGTCAGGAATACAGATCTAGCTTCGATGGGCCATCTGTCTCAGGGTCTCTCACAGCCTGTGATCAAAATATTGGCCAGGGCTTCGGTCTCATCTCAAAGCTCAACTAGAGAAGGACCCTTTCCATGGCCAGGATTAATTCCTCAGATTGTTGAACTGAGGGTCTCAGTTCCTCTCGAGTTGGTGGCAAGAGGCCCTCAATTCCTTGCCACGTGGGCCTCTCCAGAAGGCGGCTCACAACAAAGAAACTGCTTCCATCAGTGCAAGAAGAGCCGAGAAGAGCCAGAGAGAGTGTGAACAAGACAGAAGTCACAATCTTATAACCTCATCTTGGAAGTGGCATCCCATCATTTTCACCATATTCTACTCGTTAGAAGCAAGTCAGTAGGTTCAGCCCATACTCAAAGTGATGGAATTACACAAGTGTGTAAATACTGAGGAATTAAGGGTCACTGGGAGCCATGTTACTGCCCACCTCAGTCCACCCTCTAGCCTCTGGTGATAAATATCCCTTCCACGTGCAAAATACATTCCTCCCCTCCCAAGAGCTCCAAAAGTCTCATCCGATTACAGCATCAGCTTCAATTTTAGAATCTGGCCCTAGAAATCGGGTCCAGGTGTGGATGAGGCTCCTTGCGTGTCATTCTTCTCTATCAGTAGATCTGTGAAACTAAGCTATCTGCCTGAACGCACCCAACGTACAATGGTGTGGCAGATATAGGATAAGAGCTATAGATATCCCTGTTCAAAAATGAGGAAAATTCAGACATGAGGTATTCACTGGTCCATAGCAATTCTGAAATCCAGTCAGGCAAATGTTGGACTTTCCTTGATTTGGTTTCAAGGTTTGGAGATAATTGTCCATGGCTCTCCGCTCTGCCATATGTATGGACTCTTGCTTTTACTTGATACAATATCTTTTTTTTTTCTTTCTTTTTTTTTTTTTTTTAAGGGAGCACATGTTTGCAGCTGAGTAGTTTTCTCAGACTGTTTTCTGCCAGTAGAATTTGGGAGTTCACTGATCTCTTTTCCTTTTGTACTCTCTCTGTCCCTTTCACTCCATGCTGTCAGTATTTTCACCAATATACTTTTCTCAAAAGCTGTGAAACTTAGAGGGATTCTCTCCATTAGCCAAAAGTCACATTCTTTTCCACTGGGGCTTCCTTTGACGGAGAGCATCCTTAAACTTCTGAGAGGCCCTATTCCATTAAGAGGATTTGTGAGGCACGTCCTTATCTCTTTAAAGGGCCTTTTGTGGGACTGAATAATACTCTGATCTTTCATCTTTCTAAGGATATAACAAACAGTCACAGCCTTGGCTACATTTTACCAACAGTCCTCTGAAGCTATTTCTTAATTTTAGCATCTTTTGACATCTGGAGAGGATGAGAATTTCCAGAATGACTAAGTCCTGCCTCATTTTTATTTAACAGTCCTTCCTTCAAATTTCTCTCTCTCTTCTCACATTTCACTACAAGCATCAAGAAGAAACCAGGAGGCACCTTCAATACTTTGCTTGGAAATCTCCACTGGATCACCCAGTTCATTAGTCACTTATCCTGCTTTCCACATAACTGCTGATGACGGAGTCACCATGTTTCTGCCACTACATAACAGGGACCAGTCCTCCTCCAGGATCTAAGAACATCTTCCTCACTTCCTTTTGTGCCTGCACTGGCAGCATCCTCTAAGACCAGACTTCTACTAATAGTCTGTTTAAGGCAATTTGGGATTTTTCTATCATGTTGCTCAAAATCCTTCCAGGCTCCACTGACTGCTTGGTTCCAAAGCCACTCCCACATTTTTAGGTGTTTGTTACAGCAGTATCCCACTCTTGGCACCAAAATACGTACTATCTATTGCTGCATTTAAAAAATCACCACGAAGCTTAGTGGCTTAAAATGGTGGCTTAAAGGCCACCATTTAAGTGGCTTAAATGCTTAAAAAAATACAAATTTATTATCTCACAGTTTCTATGGATCAGAATCCTGGGTGTGGCTTGACTAGGTCCTCTGGCTCAGGGTCTACCATAGGCTACAATTAATGTGTCAGGTGGGCTGTATTCTCATATCAAGGTTCAACTGGGGAGGAACCATTCAGGTGGTAGGATTCATTCAGTTCTTTTTTTTAAATTTTTATTTATTTATTTATTGGCTGCATTGGATCTTCGTTGCTGTGTGCAGGCTTTCTCTAGTTGCAGAGAGCAGGGGTTACTCTTTGTTACAGTGTGCAGGCTTCTCATTGCGGTGGCTTCTCTTGTTGCGGAGCACGGGCTCTAGGTGCCTGGGCTTCAGTAGTTGTGGCTCGCGGGCTGTAGAGTTCAGGCTCAGTCATTGTGGCGCAGGGGCTTAGTTGCTCCATGGGATGTGGGATCTTCCCAGACCAGGGCTCGAACCCGTGTCCCCTGCATTGGCAGGCAGATTCTTAACCGCTGCGTCACCAGGGAAGTCCCTCATTCAGTTCTTTGAGGACTATTGGAATAAGGGTCTCTGTTCCTTACTAGCTTTGGCCAAAGGCCACCCTCAGTTCTTTCCACATGAGTCTCTTTGTAGGGCAGCTCAAAACATGGTACTGCTTCCATCAGAGCGAACAAGGCAAGGAGACCAGAGGAAGAGTGTGAACAAGACAGAAGTCACTAACCTAATCCTGGATGTGACGTCCTCTCACTTTTGTCATATTCTTTTGATCAGAAGCAAGTCACTAGGTCCGGCCCACACTCAATTGTTAGGCGGGGAACATAGTGTATGAATACCAGGAGGATAAGGATCGTGAAAAGTCATATCAGAAGCGGCACAATCACCAAACAAGTCAGAATTAATAGGGTGTTTTGCCTGGTGATTTTTCAAAATTCATCTGATTCTTAACCTGCTCTGAGTTTACCAGCAGACCAACTTGCTGGGTGACCTCAGACAAGTCACTCCTTCTCCCTGGGACCTCAGTTTCTTTACCTGTAAAATGAAGGGACTGGGGCTTCCCTGGTGGCGCAGTGGTTAAGAATCCTCCTGCCAATGCAGGGGACACGGGTTCGAGCCCTGGTCCAGGAAGATCACACATGCTGCGGAGCAACTAAGCCCATGCGCCACAACTACTGAGACCCCGCGCCACAACTACTGAGACCCCCCACCACAACTACTGAAGCCCGTGTGCCTAGAGCCCTTGCTCTGCGACAAGAGAAGCCACTGCAATGAGAAGCCCACACACTGCAACGAAGAGTAGCCCCCGCTCGCCGCAACTAGAGAAAGCCCTTGCGCAGCAACAAAGACCCAATGCAGCCAAAAATAAAATAGATAAATAAATTTATAAAAATAAATAAATAAAACAAAGGGACTGGATTAGCTAATCTCAAAGATCCCTTCCAGCTCTGACTTGCTGCTTCTATGCTTTCCTTATCCAATTATACAATAAATTGTCTTATCCTAGTTGAATTACAAAATTCACAGAAGCCTTTAAAAAAACACATGCAATGAAATAAGAGAATATGAATAAGAAAAAGATGACCTGGGAAGAAGGGACCCAAACTTGAAAGCTCCAGAGGCTTCTGAAGATGCTGACACTCTAATTTGACCCAAAGGCCTGTTCTTTGGAGGAAAGGCTGAGATCATCCCAGAGTCCGTTCCTGCTCTTGGCTCTCCTCCACCTTGGCCAAGCTGGTTCCTTTCCTTGAATGACCAGCTGGTAAAAGAACGGACAAAATCCTATTTGCAGAGAGGCAAACAGTCACCAGGATGGTGGGCTTGGGGCAATGCCCCTCCCAGCAAGGGGTCTGCTGGGGGCTCCTAGGGGAGTGTTGGGTGGTACAGATGGGGAAGAAAATATTATAGAAGAAAAAGATTGCAAAGGAAGAAGGGGAGTCCCAGGCCCCCAGTCTGTTTGAGAAGGGCCTTTGAGGCACATGTGATGGGGGTGACCAGGGCTTTCCACAGACAGCACAGCCTGCAAGGGTCGAGGAAGCAGGCCCAGTGCCAGGGGTGGTGGATGGATGGGGCGGGGGCTCCTGGGTGCCTGAGAGCCCTGGAAGCAGCACGGAGGGACCTCTGGTCAGGGGCTGGGCAGACGGTCACAGGCCATCCTGTTCAGCCCTCTCTGTCATCTGAGATGACCGTGTGTATTTCTTTGTCTGCAGAACTAAGCTTGGAATTACCTGTCACAGAGCAAGAGCTGATGGAGCTGGACCACCAAGCAGGTAGGACGGGGGACCAGGGACATGCTGAATGCACATGCAGGACTTCCGGAGGGACCCCCTGGGGGCAGCAGCGACTAGCCCCCTCCCTCTCTCCCTCAGTCTTGCTTTGGCCTCCAGACCCACTATGTGGCCCTAACTTCCTCAGGGCTTCTGTTCGAAGACAGAAGGAAAAGGGAGGGCACGGAGTATTGCTGAGCCTCTCCCATCTGCCAGGCCTGGGGATTATGACCCCACCGCAGTGTCCCCTCTTGTAACCGAACACAAGTTCATGTGCCTGAGGCACAGTGAGGCCATACAAACCAAAACATCGGAGTTTGGAGCAGAGAAAGTTTTATTGCAGGGCCAGGCAAGGAGAATGGGTGGCTCATGTTCAAAACCCCCAAATTCATTGATGGTTTTCAGGGAGTTTTTATAGGCAAAATTTAGGGTGAGGGCTGCAGGGTGTGTGGCTTCCTTCTGATTGGTTGGTGGTGAGGTAGCAGGGCGGTGCTCCAGGAGTCTTGTGCTTGGCCTGAAGTTACCATCCTCCATCTGCGTGGGCACCTTAGTTCCTGAAGAAGAACTGGAAGATATTGTTATGTACATCCCTTGAGGAGGAACCAGGACCCTGCTTTAATCACTGCACTATTGCTCTTTTCTTCTTTTTGGCCGCACCACGTGGCTTGTGAGATCTTATTTCCTGGACCAGGGATTGAACCCGTGCAAGGGTGCGGAGTCCTAACCACTGGACCACCAGGGAATTCCCTGCACTACTGTTTCTTGATGGTTCCTCCTTTGTTTCCGCATTCCTTCCTCTCCCTGAGTAGCAGCTGTTTGAATCTGCCCTTAGGAACACAGGGAAGGTCTAGGGAGGCTGAAGCCTTTAACTTGCAAATAAGAAATGGGGAACCCGGAAAGGCTTTTGTGCCCAGGAGGGCCCTACAGGGTCCTGCTTGGCTTCACTCTCAAGGCTCAGGGGCAAAGCAGCAACCCTTTGTGCACCAGAAAGGCAGGATATGGGAGAACACAGCAGGGGCCTGGTCTCTCTGAGTGGAAGGTCCATGTAGGTCCTGAGTGAGCCAAAAGCAGGGAGTGGTGTGGCCCAAGGAGGGGAGAAAAGCGTGTCCCAGGCCTGGGGAATAGTGCGGGCAAAGGTCTGGAAGTTAGAGTGGGCTGGTGACTTGATGAAGCTGAATGAAATTCAATATGGCTTGAAGGCTGGAGAAGGGAGGTGGGCAAGGAGGCTGGGCTGGGGTCCTGGGACCAATCCCAAGGGCAGGGCCTCTGCCCTGAGGATGAGGGGAAGAGTTTCCATGTAGGAATGACTGGGTCAGGTCAGCTCTGAGAAAGGTCCCCACAGGTGAGGGGCTGGTGGCTGGGGCTGGCGGGTGGGATGTGGAGAGAGGCGCATCCAGGGACGCTGGGGCAAGGCTCCTGCTGGAAGCTCTCTCCAAAGACCTGAATGACCTGGGGCCTAGTTAAACACTCACAGCCCAGCCTCTCCCAAGAAGATTCTGATGCAGCAGCTCTACGAGGGGCCCAGGAATCTGTATTTCTAAAGAGTGCCTGAAGGGGATTCTGATAAATGACGCAGCTTGGAGAACTCTGATGATTGGTCGCTTGATCCTCACAACAGCAAGTAAAGTAGGATGAACTCTGCCCATTGTACAGGGGGAGGGAGTGGAGGAAGTGTGGGATTGCACTGAGATTCTTGGAGTGCCAGCTACAGACATTCATTCATTCATTCCACAAACATTTAAGCCCAAGAGGACGGGGGTTGACCCAGTTAGCTCACTGTTGGGGCCCCAGTGCCTAGCACAGCACTGACACACAGTAGGTGCTCGCCTGATGGCTGAATTGGTGAAGGTATTGGCTCTCTGAGCCAGGGGACACGAGACACGGTCCCGGCCATTAGAGCGCTCATAAGCCCAAAGGGCAGGTGGAGGGTGAGCAGACAATTTACATACACTGTGTTTAGAGGAGGGCAGGAGCACAGCCTGGGAGAAATGGGAGCATGGATCCTGGAGTCCTGAGCCCTGAGACCTATGGGCTCAGGAGCCCAGCCTTGCGCTGGGCTTCAATCTCCCCACGAGCACAGCGAGGGGCCGTGGTTGATCAGGCTGGAGCTGAGTGCTCTTAATGCTCTCTGCCTCCATTCTTTTGAGAAGGGTCACTGTCCCCATCCTGGAAGCCTTAGTTGTCCCCAGAAGCGCCCCTTTGCTCGGCTATCTGCTTGTTGGGGCAGAACCCAGGACGGGAGGGAGGGTAGGCAGTCTGGTCTCTGGGGAACAGGTTTTTCCTGTTTGTGTCGATGACAAAAGGTCAAGAAGAGGATCCTCCGACTTCAGCTCCGTGGGGTGAGGATGGTGGGGAGGAGAAGGGCGAGGAGGAAGCGGGCAGGCCTGGACCTCAGCTTTCTCTGTCTCTACTGCCCTGGGGAAGGGTCTGCAGCCCCCACGGGTGGGCAAGGGGGGCTTGAAATAAAAACCTCTGTGGCCGGCAAAACCTGCCATTTCCAGCAGCTTTCTCTGAAAAAGAAACCTGGACATCCACCGGCAGGGCAGCCGCTAAAGCCTGCACGGTTTGAAAGGAAAGTTAGGTGTGTGTTTGTGGCCAAGAAGAGATCCCCAAGGCACAGTGTTAAATTTTTAAACAGCAAGTTACAAAGCAATACATGGAATCTGATCGCATTTATAAACCAAAGTGAAGCCAAACTATGCATCTTTCAAAAGCGCTAGGACAGACCTAGAACGTCTGGGAGGGAAGCTCTTCAACGAAGCTTACAGCTATAACCTGGGATTGAGGATTGTGGGCATAGCTGGAAGTGGGGAGAGGGTGGGGACTGACTCGTTTTCTATATTTTGCCCAGTAAGAAAGAGTTTACATATTACTTGGGTATTATAATGTGTAAAACATTATTCAAAACGTGTATTTTAAGTCTCCATCCAGTGGGTTGTAAGATGCACTGTTACTTACCTGTCACTAAGAAAGAAAACATCGCTGGTTAGACCAGGGCCCATTGATTGTCAGACACAGCCTGATGTCAGCAATGCTAACATGAGAGGGAAGGACATTTTAGAACTGATGGGGTGCAGGGTGACCCTGGGTCTGACACCCCGCGCAGCCATCTATTCACTCACTCGCTCACTGATGGGTGTCACCAACATCTCTGGTACACAGGGCTCTGGGGGGTGCTGAGGGAGGCTCAGGACTGACTCACCTGTGGACCTGCCTCAGTGACTCCCCTCCCGCATGGAGGAGAGAAATGAGAGGGTTTGTAGCTCACAAGGATGGAGAAGGGGAAAATCCAGACAGACCTGTAGAGCGTGCTGGGGACAGAGTTGTGGTGCTGAGAGGAGGCGATGGCCCTGGCAGCTTGGGGTGGGTGTCAGGGAGGACTTCCTGGTGGGGCTGCATTGGAAGGAAGCAGTAGGATTTTTTTTTTTTTTTTTTTTTTTTTGCGGTACGCGGGCCTCTCACTGCTGTGGCCTCTCCCGTTGCGGAGCACAGGCTCCGGGCGCGCAGGCTCAGCGGCCATGGCTCATAGGACCAGCCGCTCCACGGCATGTGGGATCTTCCCGGACCGGGGCACGAACCCGTGTCCCCTGCATCGGCAGGCGGACTCTCAACCACTGCGCCACCAGGGAAGCCCAAGCAGTAGGATTTTGACTTAGGGAAAATGAGGGGCTGGCCTTCCAGGCAGCGAACTAGCCTGAGCAGACGCTGGGAGGTTGGACATCACAGGGTGTGGTGGGGAAGAAGTGGTGGTCTGTTTGGCTGGAGCCAGGGATGGGGGAAGCGAATGAGGAGAAGACCTGTAAGCTGGGAACGGGAGATACTCGGAACTGGGAGTCAGGGCAGGAGTGGGGTGGGGGGAGGGGAGGGGAGCTGTTGAGGTGGGAGAGCCCGGAAGCAGCTGCGACGACACCGCTCCATTAGCTGGAGAACAGAGGAGGGAAGTGGGGCTGGGGAGCAGCTCTAAATGGGGAGCAAAGGCTGCTCTAGTACTTTTCCAGCCGTGTGACTTGATCAAGCTGAGGGATGCCCTCTGCCAGCTTCCACAGCTGCTGGTTTTCCTGACTGGATTGCTGGAGGGGTTCAAGGTGGGGAAGGGAACTACCCAAATGGAGCCAGGTTCACTAAAGCACAGAGAGGTCACAGCCCTTGCTGAAGGTCACACAGCTAGCCTCAAGGCTGGTCAGGCTTGGGCTGCAGTCCCTATTGTCAGAAACAATGAGGGCTGCCCTGTCCAGCGGGAGGCTTTGCAGGCTGAACTACCCTCTCCCTTGGTCTCTCTCCTGATTTCTCACCCATGCTTCTGGCTCCCATGACTTCTTTCCATCCCTGTCTTTTTTCCTGCTCTGGATCTCTGCGGCTCCGTGTCTGTCTGTTCCCCCCACCCCCACCCCCATCACCGTCTTCCTTCCTGCCCTCCACTCTCTACATCTGTCTGTCTCCTCTCCTTCCTTCCCTCTCTCTTCCCTTTTTAGGTACAACCACTTTGACCAGGGCCCATCTGAACAACAGCAAGGAAGGCCAGCAGGACACGGACCCCTGGAGAACTGCCCGTAGCCCACTGGATACCTCCAAGTGCAAGTACCAGCTCCCAGTCTCCCCACAGCCATCCATGTACCAAGGACACAGCCCCCGAGGCAGCTCCCTCGGGCAGGCCTCCCTGGAGGAGATCCGGCCTCCACCCCTGAAGGCTGTCAGCCAGGACTCTCCCCAGAGGGACTCACAGCCGGGGTCCCTGAAGAAGGAGAGCTACAGACCCTCCTTGAGGGAGAGGAGGGCCTCCTTCCGAGAGGGGGCTCAGCCGTGCCAAGGGCTGGAGGAAGACCCCAACTTGGGGGCACAGGGCCAGAGTAGCAGCAGTATTCCCAACAACATTCGTCACAAGTTTGGGAGCAACGTGGTGGACCAGCTGATCTCCGAAGAGCAGGTGTCAGAATGGGCACAGGAGGCTAAGGGCGGCAGGAGGGTCATGCATGGAGACTGACAATGAGGACCCCTAAGGAAGCTGCTCTTGAGTACAGAGTCCCTGTAATAATATCATCAGAAAGTAGTGTTTACTGAGCACTTGCTCTGTGCCAGATCCTGTGCACTGTTTAGTCTTCGCATCTAACCGTTCAATCTTCCCAGTGAGGGAGGTGCTATAATTATCCTCATTTTATGGATTAGAAGCCCAAGGCTTAACAGGCTTAAGTAAATTAACCAAACTTAAACAGGATCCAAACTGGCTAGCAGATTCTGGAGCCTTGGCCCATAATGACTTTGCAGTTAGAAGTCTTGTGTTTGAAATAGATGCTTTTAGCTCAAGTCTCCTAAAGGGGACAGGATTGATTGGAAATCAGAAGACTTGGGTTTGAATCCTGGCTCTGCCCCAGAATACTGAAAGACTTTGGATAAGTTACTTCTCCTCTCTGAGCTCTAGTCTCTACATCTGTAAAGTGAGGCAGTTAGACTAGATCAGGCTGGCAAATACACAGCATGCATTCCATGACTCTCCTAGCCCTCATTCATGGCTGACATCACTAATCGATTCTGGCACTTTTTCCTACTTGGTACATCATTCTAGGAACTCAATGCTGATCCACTGAAAGTTGAGATGAAACTTATCTGCCATTTCTGATCAAATGGTCACTTGCTCTGGCATGTTGAGTCGTATTTTCAAAGCCACCGTCTCAACCCTCATGGCGACTATTGAGCAGCAGGCCAGGCAGGAGTCATTGCTTCCGTTTTTAACAGATGGTAAATCTGAGGCTCAGAGAGGTGATACGATCTGCCCAGGGTCACACAGAGCAAGCAGGAGAGCCAGGGTCACAAAGGCTATGGGCGGGGCCCCTTTTCATTTTGTCATCTTAAGGTGGGGGTACCGCCCCACACCCCACAACCTGCTAGTCTGGGAGGTCACAATCCTAAATTCCCTGTCCCACTTGGAGGATCTTGTCCCAACTTGAGGTTGGCTGTATGGTCACGATCTCTCACTGCACCTCCTGGCTTTGGGAAGGTGCCATTTCTCTCTTTGGCCATCGTGGTCCTGGGCTTAAATCAAGAGATCTGTTTTGTTTTTTTTTAATCCAGCTGTGACCCAGATCACAAGTGTCATCAGGCCAGCAAATATCAGAACTGGAAGCTACTTCAAAGGCCACCCAGTTCTGCCCCCACCCTCATTTTATGAGGAGGGGAACTGAGGCCCAGAGGGGAGCAAAGACTTGCCCAAATCAGCAGCTGGTATATAGCAGAGTTGGGACCCAAACCCAGGTTTAATGACTCTTAGGCCTGAGCTCAACCACTCCGGGCCTTAGTTTCCCCATTGGTACAAGGAAGGAGCTGCCTCTGGTGAAATATAAGGAGACACCTAGAGTTGACTTGTGTGATGCTTCCTTTGTAGCAGGCAAGCCAGGGCTTCGTTCACCAGCTATGTGATGGGCAAGTCCCTGCCCTGAGGCACAGTTTTCCTTATTTATAAAGTGTAGGAATAATATCATCTTATAAAGATGTCCCCTGGTGATGTTCTATAGTAGGTACCCAATGTAGGGAGAAGCTTTCATGATCATTCTCATCCTTGATGCCCGAGGCCCATGTGGGAGGTGGGGTGGTGTGGGAGTGTGGAGGGACTTCAGCTATGGCAGCTCCCAGGCCTGGGAGTAGGTTGAAGGCTGCAGGCTAAGGGTGGGGTGAGGGTGGTGGAGGCAGGGTCAGAGGCAGGAGAAGTTAGAGGGGAGATAGGGGACTTGACGCTGCTTCTCTACCCCCTGTCTCTCCTCCCTCCCTCCCTCCCTCCCTACTCAGGCTCAAAGGGCCATTGGTGAAGCCTTGGAGGGCCAGAAAAGGGCAAGCTCACGGCCCAGCAGGATCCAGAGTCCCACTGAAATCACCTCCGTCTTTTCAGGCTACTATGATCTGGGCTACAACATGCGGTCAAACTTGTTTCAAGGTCAGGCTGAAGGGCAAGGGTGGGGGCTGTGAACACCCATAGTCCCCAAGGCACTGGGCAAGGGAGGACTTGGACCCCCAAAGGAATCTAAGACCCCAGGATACATCTCCAGGGACACTCATTTCACGGCCACCACGGGCCTCCTCTGTGCCAGGCTCTATGCCGAGTGCTGGGAATGCCCAGTCCCCTGGCGAGTCTGTCCTCACTGTACAGATGGTCCCTCCCAGTTGGCAGTCAGCCCTTACTCTCCCTGTACCTCTGGTGTCTTAATCTGCCAAGAGGAGGCCGGGGCACCCCTGGTCTGGCCACCTTTGGTTACAGGGACAGTACCAGGCTTCCTGTGTTCAAAGGTCAGCTCAGCCGATGGGTGTGGCCTCGGGCAGGATCCTTAACCTCTGAGCCTCAGCCAATCTTCTTGGTACAATGGGGCTAATAACATGGCAGGATTCTATGGAGGAGCTTGGCCTGCAGCCCCCAGTGAGTCCTCTTTTTTTCATTTTTTGGCTGAGCCTTGAGGCTTGGAATCAAACCTGTGGCCCCGGCAATGGAATTCCACTGGATTGCCAGGGAATTCCCACAGTGAGTGATTACTAGCTGACAGGCCAGCACTTTTCTTTCTCGGATCCCACTGGTGGCACCTCTGGGCCAAAGTGTGGGTCGGAGGCCCGGACATCTGCAATGTGTCCTCTGGGTCCCCCTCGGTCCTGTTTGTCAGGGGAGTGCTCCTAGCTCCCTATCACAGGCAGATGGGAAACAATTTGCCCGGAATAGTAGGAGGTGGATGTGAAACTCAAATCCAGGTTTTTCTTCTGCCTCCTAAGTCCCAGAGTCTATTTCCGGCACTGGGTCACCTCCGGAGCTAGGACCCCGTTCCCAAGCGTTTAACCGATTGCTCGGATGCCGGTCCTTGGTCAGCAAGTGGTGGCTTCTCTCCAGCCCCACGTTCTAGTTTGACCTCATTGCAAAAGGTCAAGTCTTTCTGGCCCCCTTCTTTCCTCCATCCTTACTCCATGTCTTCTCCAGTGTCCCCAGGGCCTGGTAAACCTCCTACCTGGCTCAGATCCCCATCACCCGAGGAACCAGACAGCCACTGGAAGCCTTTCTGGGTTTTTCTTTGAGCTTGAAGAAGGGGTGGTGCTTGGGGAGAGGAGAGAGAATACAGCTCAGATTGTCCTGTTCTGGGCCTCAGGAATCGGCCTTCCACTTGTCCTTAACAATGATCACTCAGTAGTTCTTACGTAGGTCTTTATATGGTGATGTTTACATACATTTAAAAGAATGATATAAAAAGCGTCTGTGTACCCCTCACCCAGCCTGAGAAACACAACTGTGTCAAGGGGGCAAACCCTTGGAACCAGTGCAAACCAGCTTGCTCCAGCTTCTAAGAGTCGATTGTTAAATTTTACTGAACTGTTGGCCTCATGAGCGATCTTAAAATTAGCCGTGGTCGTGCAATTGACCTTTGAACAACGGGGGAGTCAGGGGTGCCAACTATCCCCGCCTATACCACCCCACAGTCAAAAATCCAAGTACTGCTATCTCTGACCCAAAAACAAAAGAACTGATAAATGACTCACCCAAGGCCAGGAAGCTGAGATAGTTTGGATAGAATCAGGACTCATAACCCTAGTTCTTTTGATCCCATGTATTGTGACTTCCTACCAAACACAAACTTTCCCCATGCCTAGTTAATTTTTAAAGATCTATAAAAGGAACATACAGGTACTATATTTATTGAAAAAAAATACACACATAGGTGGACCCGAGCAGTTCAAACCCATGTTGTTCAAGGGTTAACTGCATTGACGCTCCACAAATTGGCAAGTGCTACAAATTAGGGCGTTGCTCTCTGCAGCCAACTGTCAGTGTGCCTCACCCATGTGTCCCCCTCCGTTTCCACCCGCCCAGATCTTGGCATTTGCTGCTCCAGGTTGGGGAGGTACAGCAGTGGCTAGACAAGGGAGAAGAAATCAGAGAGGAAACGGGCTACGTGGGGAAGGCCACGGGAAGGTCTTAAGCAGAGAAGGGCATTGTTTGACTTAGGTTAAAGGATCACTACTGTTGCTATGCTGAGAAGAAAAGTAAGGGAGCTGGGCAGAAACAGGGAAACCAGTGAGGAGGTGACTGCAAAAATCCAGGTGGGGTTAATGACGGAGGCTTGGTCTCGAGAGCAGGGCTGGTGCGTTGCACGACTCTAGTGGATACTATTGTGCAGTATGGCGGCACAGGGAGATAATGGTGAAGGTGACCTGATGCGGGAGGAGTCTGGCTATGTGTGTAAGGCAGAGCAAACAGAATGTGCTAATCAATGGATTTGGGGTGTGTGAGAGAGGAATCAAGGTTGATGTCAAGGTTTTTCTTTTGTTTTTCATAAATTAAATTATTTATTTTTTTGGCTGCGTTGGGTCTTCGTTGCTGCGCACAGGCTTTCTCTAGTTGCGGCGAGCGGGGGCTACTCTTCGTTGTGGTGCGTGGGCTTCTCGTTGTGGAGCATAAGCTCTAGGCACGCGGGCTTCAGTAGTTGCCGCACGTGGGCTCAGTAGTTGTGGCTCGTGGGCTCTAGAGCACAGGCTCAGTAGTTTTGGTGCACAGGCTTAGTTGCTCCGCGGCATGTGGGATCTTCCCAGACCAGGGCTCGAACCCGTGTCCCCTGTATTGGTGGGCGAATTCTTAACCACTGTGCCACCAGGGAAGCCCGGATGTCAAGGTTTTTGACCTGAACAACTGAAAAGATGGAATTGTTATTTACTGAGATAGAGAAGGTTCCAGGAGGAGTGGGTTGAAGAAATCCTATGCCATGCTGAGTCATAAAGATAATCTTTTACATCGTCTTCTAAAATATTTAGTTTTGCTTTTCACATTTAAGTCTTTAATCCATCTGGAGTTGATTTCTCTTTTCAGTGTGAAGCAGAGATTCATTGTTAATTCCTCCTTTATGTGGATTAGCAATTGTCTCAGTACCTTCTATAGAATAATCTCATCTTTCCCCCCACCCCAGTGACCTGCAGTGGTACCGCTGGTATCCATCAAGTTTCCCTGTGTGCATGGATCAGTTTCCAGGCTCTCTATTCTGCCCACTGGTTTAATATTACACTTTTAATTATCAAGGTATTATAAGTAGTCTGATATCTGGTTGGGCTGTCCCCACTCCATCACCAGCAGCAGGAGCAGCTAATGTCTTAGCTATTCTAGGTTCTTTGCTCTTCCATATAAATTCTAGAATCAGCTTGTCAATTTCCATGAAAAACCCTGTTGGTATTTTGATTGGAAGAACATTGAACCTGCAGCTCAATTTAGGGACAGTTGTCAGCTTTATGATAATGAATTTTCCAATCCATGAGTATGGTCTACAACTCCGTTAATTTCAATCTTCCTTCAATAGCCGTCAATAACATTTTGTCATTTTTTTTATAAAGATTACGCAGCTTTTTGTTAGACCTGTTTTGAAGAATCTCTTATTTATCTATTTTTTTGCTGCTTATTGCAAATAGTATCTTTTTTTTAACATCTTTATTGGGGTATAATTGCTTTACAATGGTGTGTTAGTTTCTGCTTTATAACAAAGTGAATCAGTTATACATATACATATGTTCCCATATCTCTTCCCTCTTGCGTCTCCCTCCCTCCCACCCTCCCTATCCCACCCCTCCAGGTGGTCACAAAGCACCGAGCTGATCTCCCTGTGCTATGCAGCTGCTTCCCACTAGCTATCGATTTTATGTTTGGTAGTGGATATATGTCCATGCCACTCTCTCACTTTGTCGCAGCTTACCCTTCCCCCTAGTAACTTTTTAAAAATCACATTTTCTAACTTTGCTGCTTGTATACATGGAGGCAATTTTAAGTTTTGTTCTTTAATCTTATATCCAGAAGCCTGACTCAGCTCACCTATTACTTCCGATAATTTGTTTGTAGATTCTTTGGAACTATTTTTAAATAATAATAATGGCTACATTTATGGGTCGCATGTAACATTCACCAAGCCCTGCTCTAAGTACTTCATGTACATTTTAATTCTCACAAGAATCTTATACAGTGAATGCTATAGTGCTATAATTCCCCCCCCCTTTTTTTTAAAGAAAGAAAAAATGAGGCATGGAAAGGTTAAGTAACTTGCTTAAGGGCACACAGCTAGGGATAGTCAGGGGTGGGATTGGGATTTGAACTCTGGCAGTCTGGGGCCAGAGTTCACATTATTACCAGGAGGCATTTTTTTAAAAAATAATTTTATTTATTTTGGTGTGTGTTGGGTCTTTGTTGCTGAGCACAGGCTTTCTCTAGTTGCGGCGAGCAGGGGCTACTCTTCGTTGCGGTGCGCGGGCTTCTCATTGCGGTGGCTTCTCTTGTTGCAGAGCACGGGCTGTAGGCGGGTGGCTTCAGTAGTTGTGGCTCGTGGGCTCTAGAGCCCAAGCTCAGTAGTTGTGGCGCACGGGCTTAGTTACTCCGTGGCATGTGGGATCTTTCCGGACCAGGGCTCGAACCCGTGTCCCCTGCATTGGCAGGCGGATTCTTAACCACTGCCCCACCAGGGAAGCCCACCAGGAGGCTTTTCCCCACCTTTTTTTTTTTTTTTCTCTGCGGTACGCGGGCCTCTCACTGTTGTGGCCTCTCCCGTTGCGGAGCACAGGCTCCGGACGCGCAGGCTCAGCGGCCATGGCTCACGGGCCCAGCTGCTCCGCGGCATGTGGGATCTTCCCGGACCGGGGCACGAACCCGCGTCCCCTGCATCGGCAGGCGGACTCTCAACTACTGCGCCACCAGGGAAGCCCTGCTTTTATTTCTTATAGTGCTTTTGCTTTACAGTCTATTTTGTCAAATATTAGTATAGTATGACCAGATTGCTTTGATTTGTATTTTTGTGGTATTAATCTTTTTCTGTATTTCCATGTTTATCCTCTTTGTGTCCTTTTGCTTTAAATATGCTTTAACTAATATATATCTGGAAAATATTTTCTGTGGCCTGAGCATCTGTTTTTTAATCAGTTGGCCTACTCCATTTATATTTATTTTAATTACTGATATATTCGGATTTATTTTTATGATCTTATTTTGTATCTTCCATTTGTCCTAATTTTTCTATGCTGCTTTCTTTCTCCTTCCCTTGTTTTGGATTTGAGTGAGCTTCCCTTTTTCCCCAATCCAATTTTTGTCCTTACTTTTCCTATTCTCTCAGTGGTTATCTTTGACTTTTTTTTTTATGGCCACGCCGTGTGGCTTGCAGGATCTTAGTTCCCCGACCATGGAAGCGTGGAGTCCTAACCCCTGGACTGCCAGGAAATTCCCTATCTTTGACATTTTTACATGCATAGTTAGCAAATTCTAAAGTTAATCAAGGTATTTCAGCTTTTCTGAACAATATAAGGATGCTGGACAGCTCCACATTTATTCTCTCCATCCCCCATATCAGCTAACATGTTATTATTTTACAGGGTTTTTTTTTACTATACATAAGCAAAGTAGTTTAAACTGTGGATTCTGGAGCCACAGGTTCTGGATTGCGTCCTCCATCTTTCACTTACCAGCTGTGTCACTTTAGACAAGTGATTTAGCCTTTCTGTGCTTCAGTGACTTGAACAGCAAGATGGGGGTAATAATCACCCCCATCTTCTTAGGGTTGATTCAGTGAGTAAGTTCTGTAAAGTTTTGAATGAAAACTGTGCTTAGCGTATGTTAAATCTTCACTTATCTATCACAGTCATTATTTTGCCCATATATTCAACATTGCTACTGTTATCATAATTGATGTGTATTTAGATCTATTCAAGGTTTCCACTTTCTTTGCCTACTACTCCTTCTTTTGTCTCAGATTTTCCTTCTGGGATTATTTTTTTCTTTCTGAAGTATGTTGTTTAGAAGATATTTGGGGTGAGATTCTGTTGTTGGTCGATTTTAAGCTCAGAAAAGCTTTATTTCATCCTGTTCTTGGAAGACAGTTATTGTAAACAGCTCTAGATTGTTGATTTCTTTTTGTAAAGCACTTTGATGATGTTAATTAATTTCCTTCTGGCTTTGATGGTTAATCAAACTCGTTATCTTTTGTAACTAATCTGTCTTTTCGCTATGGCTACTTCTAAGATTTCTTTGTCTCTGGTGTTCTAAATTTTACTTGGTTGTACCTAGGTAAGGAATTATTTTCACCTACACTCACTGGGGAATTGTTATTCTTGAATCTAAGGATTCATATATTTCATCAATTCTGGAAAAATTCCAGCCACTAGCTTTCCACATATTGCCCCTCCCCATTTTCTCCACTCTCTCCTTCAGAACTACAATTAGACATATGTTAGGCCTTCTCATTTAATCTTCATTGAACAGCTTTTTCATATTTTCCACATCATTATTTCCCCATTCTGTGCTGCATTCTAGTTAATTTCTTTAGATATATCTACCAGTTTACCATTTTTTCTCAGCTGTATATAATCAGCTCTTTTACCTGTTTGTTGAATTTGTTTTTAAACATTATGATGTCAATTTTCAAACTTAGAGAGAATAGTTTAATAAATACATGGTGCACTTATCATACAGCTTCAACAATTATCAATACAAGACTAACCTTGTTTCATCTTTTTTCCCACCCACTCACCCATTCATTCCCACCCCAGTTTATTTATATATTATTTATTTATTTATTTGTATTTTATTTTATTTATTTATTTTTGTCTGCATTGGGTCTTCTTTGCTGCGCGCGGGTTTTCTCTAGTTGCGGCGAGCAGGGGCTACTCTTGGTTACAATGCACAGACTTCTCAGTGCGGTGGCTTCTCTCGTTGCGGAGCACGGGCTCTAGGCACATGGGCTTCAGTAGTTGTGGCACGTGAGCTCAGTAGTTGTGGCACATGGGCTTAGTTGCTCCGCAGCATGTGGGATCTTCCCGGACCAGGGCTCAAACCCGTGTCCCCTGCATTGGCAGGCAGGTGGATTCTTAACCACTGCACCACCAGGGAAGCCCCACCCCAGTTTATTTTGAAGCAAATCCCAGGCCTCTTACCATCCATTGCCTTTCAACTATTACGTTTAGTTTCTGAAATTCCATTTGCTTCTTTTACTAATCTGTCTGTTCTTTCTGGGTAGTTTCTTATTCTTTTCTCATACTTTTATTTATTTATTTATTTAAAATTAATTTTTATTGGAGTATAGTTGCTTTACGATGTTGTGTTAATTTTTTTTTAATTGGAGTATAGTTGCTTTACAATGTTGTGTTAGTTTATTTTATTTTTTTTATTGAAGTATAGTTGCTTTACAATATTGTGTTAATTTTTTTTTAATTGGAGTATAGTTGCTTTACAATGTTGTGTTAGTTTCTTATTCTTTGCTTATACTTTTACTCTCTTTTTCACAACTTCACACATTAAATGATACTTATTTTATATTCTGTAACGGATCATTCAAATCCTTATCTTTTGGAATTTGGTCCTCTGTTTGATGATTTTTCTGACTTTTGATCATGGTAACTTCTTTTCTTGCCTGTGTGTGTTTTAACTTTACACACAGACATAAACATTTTCTGAAAATACAGGTATCAGTTGCCACGTGCCAGCTGCTCCAATGAACGTAATCTTCCCAGTCTTGCGAGAACATTTTATTCCTTTGAATAGATTAAGAGACCAAAGCTCTGAGACGTTAAAATCTTGTCTGAGGCCACACTGTTCATAAATGATGGAGCTGGTATTTGAGCCTAGGCTGGCCTCCCTCTGCCTAACTCTCCCCACACCCCTCCCTTCCACAATCCACCATCCACAGGGGAAACTGACATAGGAACCCTGGAGTACCTGAACTCTGTTGACTTGGGGCTTCTGGGGATTTCTTCATGGGGTTCCACAGGGGCCCCACAGGAGATGAAGAGCCTCATGAAGGCCTCCTACACCCCTGAGGTGATTGAGAAATCAGTGAGGGACTTAGAGCACTGGCATGGCAGGAAGACGGATGATCTGGGTAGGTGGGGCGCTGGGGGCGTGGGAGGTGGGCACTCCCCGGGCAGGGTGTGTTGGCCCCAAGGTCCAGAGAGAGACCACAGCAGCAGCTAGAACTCTGGGGTGGGTTCAGAAGACATATGGGTTACCACTGGGGCCTGGACACTCCAGAGGTCCTCTGGGTGATTTGTGCTGGTTCCTTCCCTGCTCTCTGCAGGACGGTGGCACCGGAAAAATGCGGTGAACGTGAACCTACAGAAAGCACTGGATGAGAAAGAAAAGAGCAAAAGCAAGAACTTGAAGTTGTAGATACAACCCAGAAGAGGCGCCCTCCACTTAGAGAAAGTGCTAATAAAGAGAGACACACATCTGAACCTTCGCCGTTGCTTGGCGCCGCTCTTCAGGTTGGGGGAGGGGCAATGTGCAGTGCTGGAGAGACCTACTGAGGAAGGATAGACGCTCTAAGGACCCAAACTACCCCCCAGCCCTTCCTCCTGGGGACACACACACACACACACACACACACACACACACACACACACAACTTTCCCCCATAATTCCAGGAAAGGATGTGAGAGCTGAGTAGAACTTTGCTCAAGCCCAGGGTGCCTTGCCCTGTGTGGAGGGCTCCTATAGTGGACACTGCTGGATCTTAACCCTGCATGACCTCCCTAGCAGAACCCCAATTATTTCCAGGCATCCATTCCTTCCCCAAGACCCAATGGACTTCAGAAGAACTAGCCACGCCCCCTCCAATCCAGGAGTAGTTTTGATTGGTCTCAGGGAATTCTAACCCTTCCCCCTACACACAAAGTGATTGGTTCAGAAAGGAACATATGACGCAGCTTGGACCAGTAAGATGCAAGGAAAGGTGTGCGCGTATGAAGCGTTCTGGGAAACTCTTTTCTCTACTGGGGAAGCTTGGGAGCCTTCCCTGCTCCTGTTGTAGTGAGTGAAGAACCATGCAGTGCAGACTGCTCCTGGCAGACACCCTGTGACTGGAGGAACTGCAGACACTGCAGCACAATCTAGGTCCCCCATGACCTCACTGAACTGCTCCACCCTCCTGGCCAGAAGCGCCCACCATCCCCCACTCTGGACTTCTTATAATGTGCACCTGGGCATCTTCCTACTGTTTAAGACAAACTCACCTTGAGCCGATAAGGGCCCTTGGTAACAACAGGGGAGGGACCTGGGAATTGGGGCCCCAAGGAAGAATCCCCCAGAGAAGGGGTTCCAGGTTAGACAGTCATGCCTACCATCTGATCCTGAAGCTTATTACCTGGTGGGTCTCCAAGCCACAGCACACTCCACCCCCAGATCACAGACTCACACTCTCAGAACATGCTCTGCTTGTGGGTTATTCACCATTTGCTGTGTTCCAAACCAGCCGAAAACCTAGTAGCTTAAAATGACCATAATCATTTACCTACTTATGACTGTGCAGTTTGAGCAGGGCTCAGTGGGTATGGCTCAGTTCTGCTCCACGTGGCATCTGCTGTGAAGATGGCTGCTTTTCTCACATGCCTGGTGCCTCAGCTTGGGGCTGGTTGGACGTCACTTTCTGTTCGTCGGGTGTCGCCTCTCCTCTGTGGCTAGCTTGGACTTCTTCCTGGCATGCTGACTGCGTTCTGAGAAGGAGCTTCTCAAGGAGACAAGACTCAATGTGTAAGACCTTATCATGTCTTAACACTGGCTTGTTAAGTTCGCTGTGGTCAAAGAGACACATGGTCAAACCAGGCTCATGGTGGGAGGTGGCTGCAAAGAGTATTCCTATTAGCAGGAGTGGCTCACTGGGGACTCACCACACTAACAGTCTACCACAGTGACCATCGTTCTCTGCAAAAATCAAAAGCACATCTCCGCCAGAAAAAAGCGGGACTGCCCCTCCTCCCACAAAAGTGAATGACTTCTTTAAGGTAGGATTGGAGCAGGATGCAGTACAGGGAGATGAATTTGGCTTGATTTAATATTTATTGAGTACCTGACTGTGTAAAGCATTGAGTTCAGCTCCACTTCTTTTTTTAAAAAAATTATTTATATTTATTTATTTTTGGCTGCGTTGGGTTTTCGTAGCTGCGCGCGGGCTTTCTCTAGTTGCTGCCAGCGGGGGAGCTACTCTTTGCTGCGGTGCGTGGGCTTCTCATTGCGGTGGCTTCTCTTCTTGCGGAGCACGGGCTCTAGGTGCGTGGGCTTCACTAGTTGTGGCACATGGGCTCAGTAGTTGTGGCCCGCAAGCTCTAGAGCACAGGCTCAGTAGTTGTGGCGCACGGGCTTAGTTGCTCCGTGGCATGTGAGATCTTCCCGGATCAGGGATTGAACCTGTGTCCCCTGTGTTGATAGGTGGATTCCTAATCACTGCGCCACCAGGGAAGTCCCTCAGCTCCACTTCTTAATATTGAGTACCTGATTTCTGCAAGACACTGTTCTTGTGCTAGAAAAACCAGACTTAGGGCTTCCCTGGTGGCTCAGTGGTTGAGAATCTGCCTGCTAATGCAGGGGACACGGGTTCCAGCCCTGGTCTGGGAAGATCTCACATGCCGCAGAGCAACTAGGCCCGTGAGCCACAACTACTGAGCCTGTGCATCTGGAGCTTGTGCTCTGCAACAAGAGAGGCCGCGATAGTGAGAGGCCCGCGCACCGCGATGAAGAGTGGCCCCCGCTTGCCACAACTAGAGAAAGCCCTCGCACAGAAACGAAGACCCAACACAGCCAAAAATAAATAATAAATTAATTAATTAAAAAAAAACAGACTTCATCTTTATTTATTTTAAAAATATTTATTTATTTGGTTCCATTGGGTGCTAGTTGCGGCAGGCGGGCTCCTTAGTTGTGGCACACAGCCTCCCTAGTTGTGATATGCAAACTCTTAGTTGCAGCATGCATGTGGGATCTAGTTCCCTGACAATGGATCAAACCTGGATTCCCTGCATTGGGATCGTGGAGTCTTATACACTGCGCCATCAGGGAAGTCCCATCTTTATTGAGTAGCTATTATTTACTCATCGTATGTGGCAATTGAAAAAACAAATGAGCCATCTAGAGAATTGTAGCTAAAGCAGACCCCACCCTTTTCTGATGTAGAAATTATAATATGCCAGATGCGTATGATTATGTGCCAAACGCTTTCCATGCACAGCCTTATTTCATCCTTATGCCAGTCCTCACAGCTATTATCATCCTCTTCATGAAGATGAGGAAACTGGGGCTTGGAGAGGCCAAGGAAATTGCCCTGCGTTTTACCAACAGGAAGCTGGGATGGAAAGTCCAGGAATTTCTGACCAAAGTCATTTTCTGATCTACCAGGAAGATCATACTGTCATGTCAACAACAGGTACTGAGTGCCACAAACACTTGGCCCTATTAACCACTGTGGGGGACGGTGGTATGAATTCAATACAGTCCTTGTCCTTAAGGACTTCACGGTCTGCAGAGAACTGATGTGGAAGGAGCTGACCTCGAGGCTCATCCACCCATCTGACGAACATGTACTGTGCATCTACCCTCTGTCCAGCCCTGACCAACGAACCAGGAGTTCAGAGATGGTTAAGACACGGCTCCTGTCCTCAAGGAGTCCAGAGTCTGGTGGGACAACAGATGAGTCATTAGATGCTCAGAAGTTTTACACATGCAGTGAGAAGTTCGTACGTGGCCAGTGGAAGCACAGAGGTGATCCTGAGATGGGAGGGAGGGCTGGGAGTCATAGAAGACCTCATAGAGGAGGAAGCTCTGGAGATGAATCTTGGGACATGAGTAGGTAAGTTCAGGTGGCCTGGAAGAGATACAGCATTCCGGACAGAAGGCGTTGTGTGAGCACAAACCCAGCATGGCAGAGCTGCAAGAGGCTTGTTAAGCTTGGAGGGTAGGGCTCCAAGGTGGGGCACAGAGGTCAGGTGGGAAAGGTTCACAGAAAAAGAAACTATACCTGGATGGGGCTGTGTTTTGGATGTGGGACCCAGCCCTCCCTCCAGGAACTGAGAACTGGATGGAGCACAAAGAGTTAATAATGACAGAAGAAACCACACAGCTGAGTTGAAAAGATGCTCAATATCCCCAATAATCAGAGAGATCATTATGCAAATTTAAACAATAAATTCATCGGGTTGACAAACATTAAAATGCAAGTGTAGGTGAGGAGAGAAATGAGAACTCTCATACACTCCATGAATCATGGAGTACAGAACAGCAAGGAAGGAAGAATTTAGCAACGCTGAAATTAAAGTTTACAAGCTAGCACTTCCACGGCTGCGCAGCCTAGAGAAACTCTGAAACACGCACACAAGGAACCTCACACAAAGACAGCCATTTCAGCGTTCTTTGCAACAGCAAAACAATGCACACATCTGTTAGGAGAAGAATGGACAAGGGGGGTAATTTATGAGTGGAAAGGGCCAAACCACATCTACATACACCAGCATGGAAGGATCTCCCAATATATCATAGTGGGTGGAAATGACAGTCTGCAGAATGAGCCCTACGGTATGAAACATGCCATTTAGGTAACCTTCAAAAAGCATACACCCAACCTCTCTATCACTCATCAGAGTATGGAAGGTGGGTTGGAAGGACACTGCAGAAATTCAAGTTCACATCGTATTTAGTTTAGCTCTTTTCAGACACAGCTTTGCTTCCTATAACTGCACGAGAGAGCTGGCAAAACGCCCTCGAAGAGAACTCAGATGCTAGAAAGAGGGACCGAGTAACAGAATGCGGGGGAGCTGATTTTAAGTTAAATGAGCAATTTCAATTTGGACAAAATGAACAAATGTGGTACATTTTATGACTTTGCCTCAGTTAAAGATTTTCCCTCTGGACATTAAGAGAAGCCCTTTTTAATTAAACATTGCATATTTTGGAGAGAGAGAAGCTGTAATCTTGGCAAAATAAATAAAACATGCACAGATTTTAAAACTGAAATAAGACCTTTATTTCACTGGTGCTGTTTCTAGCAGCATTCCTTGTTCTTTGTGTTCCTGAGGTCACTGGATGGTAGAATTCATGGTGATTCTTAAGTTTCAAGGAGGTACAGGGACCAGGTTTTAAGTAGCATTAACACATATAGTGGAAAAGTTGTTCATCCTTCAGTTCATGCAGGGCCTCATTTACTCATAGTGATTCAGATCTGTCTTCATATTTTATTTTCTTTCTCTTTTTTTTTTTGCTGCTTTGGGTCTTCGTTGCTGCACACGGGCTTTCTCTAGTTGCCGTGAGCGGGGGTTACTCTTCGTTGCAGTGCGCGGGTTTCTCATTGTGGTGGCTTCTCTTGTTGCGGAGCACGGGCTCTAGATACGTGGGCTTCAGTAGTTGTGGCACGTGAGCTCAGTCGTTGTGGCACATGGGATTAGTTGCTCCGCGGCATGTGGGATCTTCCTGGACCAGGGCTCAAACCCGTGTCCCCCTGCATTGGCAGACAGATTCTTAACCATGGCACCACTAGGGAAGTCCCGGAAGTTACTTTTATAGGTTCCTCCCTCAGGTGGTACTTGGATATCATAGAAAGTGTGAAGACGGATCTGGAACTTCCCTGGTGGTGCAGTGGTTAAGAATTTGCCTGCCAATGCAGGGGACATGGGTTCAAGCCCTGGTCCGGGAAGATCCCACATGCTGTGGAGCAACAAAGCCTGTGCGCCACAACTACTGAGCCTGTGCTCTAGAGCCCACGAGCTACAACTACTGAGCCCACGCACCACAACTACTGAAGCCTGCATGCCTTAGGGCCTGTGCGCCGCAACTATTGAGCCCACATACTGCAACTACTGAAGCCCACACGCTCTAGGTCCTGTGTGCTGCAACTACTGAGCCCACACACTGCAATTACCACAGCCCTCGTGCTCCAGGGCCTACACATTGCAACTACTTAAGCCTGCGTGCCTAGAGCCTGTGCTCCACAACAAGCCACCACAATGAGAAACCCATGCACCACAACAAAGATTAGCCCCCGCTCGCCACAACCAGGGAAAAGTCTGTGCTCAAAAAAGACCCAACACAGCCAAAAAAGAAAAGAAAAAAAAGCAATTTCTACTGTTCTCAGGTGACCTGCTTTACCTGCCAGTTTCCTGATCCAGCTTGCCCCCTGGTGGCAGTGTCTCTAAATTGCAGGCAAAGTGGTTAGGCCTTAGAGATCCAGGACGTCCATGCTAAGGAGGGGACCCAGAGACCATTTAGTTACATCTTTCTAACCATGCCTTTCCTGCTCCCCACTCATATCTCCATTTTACAGATGAGGAAACTAAAGCCCAATTGAGTGAATTTATGTTTAATTTGGAAGTGAACAGTCCACGTGGTCAGCTTTGCAAATCCAATCTGTCAATGATGGTCCAGTGTGGCTGGCAGAGACTCTCCCCCTTCTCCCTCCAGGAATCATAGTCTCTGTGGTAAATGGGAGCTAGCAGGAGCTGAAGCAAGTCCAGAGGAACTCCAAGAAGCAACCAGAGATTCTGCAGCCCGAAGTTACTCTCTACCTGGCCTCGAGTCCCTGGGAAGACCAACTTGCTTGTTAGAGCCTCGTTCTAATTTACAGCAGGGGTAATAATATCAATCTCAGGTTTGCCTGAGAAAATGCACATCCAGGACAAGGCACAGTGTGTAGCCCTCTTCCAGGCATGTAATAAGTGCCTATTCTTTTCTTTCAGGCCTAGGTTTCCCAACTATGTTTCAAGAAACACTGGGACATGTTAATGGGTATGATGTAAAAAATTGTTCCATTGTCAAATGCAAGATGGTGATTTAAATAACACTGAACAGTTTTCTTTGGTACAAGACTCCTTAGGACCTGGAATATGCTAAGATTCATTGTGTCACCCCAAATTATTGCCTAGTGTTCACTGTCCCCCACTATGCTGGTACAGACAAAGCAAGCCACCAAGAGCTGTGACAATAAAAATGATTTTGTTAAAATTGCACGTTCAGAAACCTGGGAAATCATCTGGGGGAGGGGAGCCTTGTTTTTTGGGGGGCTGGTGTATGCACTGATGTGTCAACCAAGATGCTCATTATCAAAGCCTAAGGGCCTGGCCCCCTCCCTCTGGCCAAGCCTGCAGACATTCCACCTGGGGAGCAGGTAAGTAATAAGAGAAGGCGTGTGAGCCTGTCCTCAGGACAAGGTGGTGAGTTGGATGGTGGTCCCATGTGAATCAGGCTGAGTGAGGGCTAGCCTGCTCCCAGTCCTGTATCTCTGGCTTCCCTGGTTAGGGTGACGTGACCCAGGCAGTGGCCAGGAGGCAGGCCTGTGTCTCTCCTATTTCTAATCTCTCTCCAGTGGGCTTGTATTTACTGAGCACCTAGTATGTGCTGGTGTTTGGCACCGTGGGTGGAGACAGGGATGAGTAGTCCTTGTGCTCAGAGGGCTCCCAGTCTGAGGGTGATAATAACAGAGGATGTAGGTGAGTGGAACGCTAGGGAGTGTAGAGGGTAAGGCCTGAGGGTTGTTTTTTATTCTTTGTAATGCAAGGGCTTGACTTAAGCTTTGATTGGAGAGGCATCAGCTTCAAAGATGATAACAAATAAACACATTGCCAGCCATACAACTAAATAAAGAGCTAGGTCACCTCCCCCACTGAGGGTCCTGGTTTTAGAGATCTTGATTGATTTCAATCGCTGACCATTTGGGTCACTTGTTCCCATGCTTTAAATTTCCCCTCTTGGGGACTTCCCTGGCAATACAGTGGTTGGGTCTCCACACTTCTAATGCAGGGGGCATGGGTTCGATCCTTGGTCAGGGAACTGAGATCCCACATGCCGCGTGGCCAAAAAATTAAAAAAAAAAAAATTCCCCTCTTATGTTTTAAATTCACCAATAAAGAGTGAGTCCTCGAACTTTAGGCCCCCACTTTCGACCCCAATAAAAGCAGGACCCCAGGCCCTCCTGTTTTCTCTCTCTTTTCCTCCCCAGGACTTCACTGTATGGCCCCAGTGTACTGTGTAATTTTCTGGTCTTGTAAGTAATAAATCTTTATTTCTTCAACATTCCCTGATGGTTATTGCTGAGGGGTGTCTTACAACCATAATAAGAATCACGTAATAAGAACCACAATGGTGTGTCCAACCACAGCACTGGTTACTGATTGGCTGAGACCAGCACAGAACAGAGTGAGAGGGTCAGGAGATGGTGCAGCAGGGTGCTGGGGCGGGAAGCTCACTGCCCAGGGCCTCCAGGGTGAGCATTAAGAGCCATGAAGCCCTGGGGAAAAAAAAAAGCACAACCTAGAAGTTGAGAGTTGTGTTTTATTTGGTAGACTTTCTGAGGACTTCAAGCCCGGGTGGGGACAGACGCTCAGATCGCTCTGAGGAACTTCTCCCCAGAGGTAAGGGAGGAGCCAGAATACATAGGGGTTTTTGCAACAAAGACCAGGTAGTCGGAACATCGAAAGATTAGCATTAATGAAAGAAAACCAGACATCTCAAGTTAAGGAATTTAGCATTTTTGTATGTATGAGAAGATGCAAGAGTCTGGGCTCACTGAAATCATTCCTTTGATACTCACCTTTGATATCTAGGGCCAGTATCCTGTGCTTTCCCATCCTGAGTCCCCTCAGGGCTCACTTTGGGCGGAGGAACTCTAGTGGCTTGATGGCTGCAACACCCTTTGTTTACTGACACGGCAGGCAACATTTTTCATTCACAGATCTTAACCCATGACCCCTAAGAGATATTCCCTAGGTTTTTGCTTTCCTTTCAGTTCTGTCTATTTACCCCTTTGCCCAGGGTAACTCCCCACTCCTCAACCTCCTTGGAAAAGTCTACCACAGAAAAGGTGAGTCACTGGGGAGAGCCTGTATGTCTTCGAACTTAAGGGACTAGAAACCCAGGGTGACCCCATTTAGAAAATAGCACTGAGAGCTTTACGTGCATCAAGTCAATCACAGCACCCCTACCAGGTAGGTTCCTTATTGTCCCCATTTTACAGATCTGGAAATGGAGGCACAGAGACGTCCAGTGACTTGTCCAAGGTCACACAGCTGGTAAGTGATGGAGCTGGGATTTGAATTCCAAGGGTCCAACTCTGAAGTCCTCACCCTTAACCACAGGTTACATTGCTCTGAGGAAATGTAAACGGTGGTTTTCTCAGGAATTAGTGAGGACAGGAGTGAGGCTTCTAGAATGTTTGTATCAGAGTCCAGAGGAGGAAGTTCACACAGAGATTTTTGTGTTTGCTGCTAGTCCTTAAATTCTTCCTGATAATGTAATGCCAGTGATCTTTTAAAGCTGGGTGAAGGAGGAGGAGAGCTATAAAGTATTTGATCTGAATGAGAGCCAGACGACATCCACAAAGAAAATTAACCTGGGTTATGTTTACAGGCTACCAGGCAGGCAGGGCATCTTGGACTGTGGCCTGAGTTCATCAGACCATGTGCTCCATCCCTAAAAAGGAGCATGAGGGCAGAGGCTGGAGGGACTTTAGGTAACGCTTGGACCCCCTTAATTAATAGATGGGGAAACTGAGGCACACAAAATCAAGTGAAGTGATGACCTCTCGGTGACCTTCCTTACCTTTGCTAACTCAGCTCATGGTGGCGGGCAGAGCTGGGACTTGGGTCTCAGGATTCTTCCTCGGGATGCCCAGCTCAGCCGCCAAACAGGTGTGAGCCCCTGGGCAGGTTACTTAAGGCTGCTCTGAGCCCCGGGGTCCTCATCTGTAACAGGAAAGTCAGAGAACAAACCTCCTAGGGCAGCTGCTGCAGGGGAGGGGGGCGTCAAAGATAAACAGAGCCTGACATTAGTTAAAGGGGTGAAAACAGATTTTACGCAGTGACTACTGACAGTAGGGAAAGAGCTGAGTCCCTTCTGATTTCTGCAGAGGCAACTGGGCGTTTTAAGGAAGAATGAGGGGGTGCGGAGGGGGGAAATGGAGCTCAAGTGAAAAGTTGCAAAGGTTTGGGTCAGGTAAATGTGATGAGACGGGGGTGTCTGGAGGTGGGCAGTCGTACAGGCTGAGATTCTGTCCTCCTACAGATACTGGGAGACAGTGCTGGCTTCCCTGGTGATTGCTTTTCAAAGGGATGGTTTTCATTCCGGTCCTTGAGGAAGATAGTCTTGGGTTGTAGGAGAAAGAGACATCTCAAAGGGACAGAGGAGGGATTTGTCATGGTAAGCGCTTTCCGGCAACCTCTCTAAGAAACAGAGGACAGGGACCTACGGTTGGGTGTTGGCTGCAAAGGACAGTACATTCTCCGGGCAGCATGAACTTTCTCAGGCAGGTCTTTCAATGGGAGGCCTGGGGTCATCCTAGGGGCACAGCCTTACTTTGCCAGAAGCCATGGTAGAGTTTGGTCAGCTCTCTTAGTGCAGGGGTTTGCACAAGTCTTTATGCGCTAAGAGTTCTGCAGTTTTGAGCGGCAGCCCGGCTGCCCCCGTTGTGTGTGGTACCCAGGGAGCCAACCAACCCATTTACCGTTCCCCAGCAGCCCGAGTCAGAGACCTGAGGCTCTCGTGTCCTGGAATACAGAAACCTGCTCTCTCTCACACACAAACACACACAAATACACCATCATGGACATACACAATCACTGGAGCAAACGTGTATTCACAGATGGCTGAACATGGTCACGATGCTTACACACAAATACACGTGTTTGTACACGCATATGCGAGGCATAGAAAAGCATCGCAAACACGCACACATCCAGACTCAAGTGTGCAAGCAGGGATGGCTTCATGCAGTCGCACAGGGCATCACGCTCACAGGGACCCTACGCTCGGTTTAATGATCTACTGTCGTGCTTTTGAAATGCTTAATAATGTTTGAACACACGCACACACACAGGTGTTCTCTATCTCATTCTGCCTTGCTCTTTCCTCCCGTCTTCTCTTCACACTGGAAGTTCCCACAAATCTCCATCTTCAGCTCTGAAACCTAAGGACTTGGAATGAAAACTGCCGGCTGGAGGGGCTGCTCCTACAGATAGCGGTTGAAGTTATGTCTGACGCTGACCTCCAGGTGGCAGCACTAAGCCGAGCCAAGCCTCAACTCAGGCCGGGAAGGAAGAAGGGCGGGACAGGCGGAGGAAGTGGGTGACCTGAGAGCAACTAGGCATCTACCCTATTCCAGAAAGTTTGGAGATTTCCCAAAGCAACAGATCTTCCAAGGGTTTATCCATTCCATTCTTCTGTGCCTATATTTTCATCCAATTCATTTTTTCCTGTTCACTTTTTTTTAAAATAAAGAGATTAAAAAAAAACTTTATTTATTTATTTAGGTTACGTTGGGTCTTCGTTGCTGCACGCGGGCTTTCTTTAGTTGCCTCGAGCGGGGGCTACTCTTCGTTGGGTGTGCGGGCTTTTCATTGCAGTGGCTTCTCTTGGTGCGGAGCACGGGCTCTAGGCACGTGGGCTTCAGTAGTTGTGGCACGTGGGCTCAGAGGTTGTGGTGCATGGGCTTAGTTGCTCCGCGGCATGTGGGATCTTCCCGGACCTGGGCTCGAACCCATGTCTCCTGCATGGCAGACAGATTCTTAACCAGTGCACCACCAGGGAAGTCCTCCCGTTCACTTTTAATATTTTTCTTTTTTGTTTCTTAAAATTTTCTGATTACAAATTCAACACATTTTATTATAGAAAATCACATGCAAAAGAAAGTAAAAATCATCCATAACTTGACACTTTTTTTTTTAGCCGCGCTGCGAGGCATGCGAGATCTTACTTCCCCGACCAGGGATGGAACCTGTGCCCCCTGCAATGGAAGCACGGAGTCTTAAACACTGGACCGCCAGGGAAGTCCTTGGCATTTTTTTTTAAGGCTGTAAAAGAAAGTGACAGTATCTCCCCTCCCCCAATGACATACTCCGCCAGACATTTTTCTCTACTTCAACACAATTTCTTCTGTATACATGTAAACACACATACAAGTGTTTTATTCCGCCCCCCAAATACACTCATATTCTACACACATTCTCCAACTTACTTTTTCACTTAATATGACTTCGTCCTGTTTTCAAGTCATCATGTATAGATAGATCTGCCTCAGCTTTTAAACATTCAGAATCTAATATTCCTAAGTCTGGTTTTTGCATAAGTTAGGTATGAAAAGGCCACCTACAAAGCGGAGAAAATATTTGCAAACCTATATCTGATGAGGGGTTAGTATCTGAAATATAAAAGGAAATCTTACAACTCAACAGCAGAAAAACAAGTGGCCTGATTAAAAAGTGGGCAAAGGACCTGAACAGACATTTTTCCAAAGAAGACATACAAATGGCCAACAGGTACCTAAAAAGGTGCTCAACATCACTAATCACCAGAGAAATGCAAATCAAAAGCACAGTGAGCTATTACTTCGCACCTGTCAGGATAACTTTTCTCAAAAGGACAAGAGCTAACAAGGGTTAATGAGGGTATGGGCTAAAGGGACCCCTTGCGCCCTGTTGGTGAGAATGTAAATTGCTGCTGCCAGTATGAAAAATAGTGTGGAGGCTCCTCAAGTTACAAGTAGAGGCACCATATGATCTAGCAAGCCCACTTCTGGGTATATATCCAAAGGAAACGAAATCAGTATTTTGAAGAGGTAATTGCCCTTCCACGTTCATTGTAGCATTATTCACAACAGCAAAGATATGGAAACAACCCAAGCATCCATCAGTGGATGAATGGATAAAGGAAATGTAGTATATATACATAGTGAAACATTATTCAGCTATAGAAAGAAAGAAATCCTGCTATCTGTGGCAACATGGATGAACCTGGAGGACGTTATGCTAAGTGACATAAACCAGACACAGAAAGACAAATAGTGTATGATCTCACTTATACGTGGGATCTAAAAAGTAGGACTCATAGAAGTGAAGAGTAGAGTAGTGGTTGCCAGGAACTGGGGGTGGGGGAAATGGGGAGAGGCTGGTCAAAGGGTACAAATTTTCAGTTTTAAGGTGAATAGGTTCTGAGGTGTAATGTACAGGATGGTGACTGTAGTGACTAATGCTTTATTGTGTGCTTGAAACTTGCTAAGAGAGTAGATCTCAAAACAGGGTTACCGTGTGAGCTGATGGATGTATTAATTAACTTGATCGTGGTGATCATTTCACAATGTATATGTATATTAAATCATCACGTTGTATGAGAAAAGCACACTGTACCACCTAAATGTGTACAATATTTATTTGTCAATCATACTTCAATAAAGCTGGGGAAAAATACTTTGGGGCGGTAAGATGTGGCAAAGCCTATGGAGGATGGGGAAGCCTCGTTCCCATCAGTCATCCAGGGACACGGAGCTGCACCGCAGTGCAGATGTTCAGCTGCACGAGACAAAAATATCCAATGAGCATGTAGAGCGTCTGCTCAGAATGCTTCGTTGTTAGGACAAGTTCGTAGCAGGACATAATTCGTGATGTGCAAGCACTTGGCAACTGATCAGACTAGCTGGATCTTTCAGGTGTGATCTCCCCACTCCCTGCAACCTCTGTAGCGACACTAAGGGAAGGTGTAACTTACTGTTGGAAGACAAATATGTATATAGTAACTGTTCTAGCCCTCTCCAAAGGGACTGTGCATTGGGGAAAGGAAAAGATCCAGACTTTTGGAAAATACTGGTCCAGGAACGAGGGCCAGAACTGGGACTGGCCTTTCTTAATGGTCCACTGGCAAAAATTTTGTTCCTGTCTCTGCCACGTTGGGTTTTAGCGGTTTAGAGATCTTACTTCCCAAGGGAGAAATGCTTCTAACAGGGGACATCACACAAGTGTTCTGGAAGCTGGGGCTGCCACCTAGCCAGTTAGGGTTTCTCACATCACTAAACCAACAGGCAAGAAGGGAGTCACTGTCCTGTAGGGGTGATTAGTTTTGACTCTCAAGGGAGAAGAGGATCGTTATTACGCAATGCCTCTTAATATTACACGGTCAATGGTAAAAGTTAGAACAAAACTACAGCAACTCAAGAGAGGCAGAACCACCTTCAAGGATGGTGTGAGTTGCCCCACCAGGTAAAGAACCAGGAGCGTGGAAGTGCTGGCCGAGGGCAAGGAAAACACAGAATGGGTGGTGGAAGGAAAGTTATTAACACTAGTTATGTCCACGTGGCCAGTTGCAGAAATGAGCACTGTGTAAGTGCTATTCAGTTTTTTCTCCCCCCCCCTTTTTTTTAAAGAAAATACTCTATACTTCATTTTATTATTTATTGACTGAATTGCTAAGTGTATCCTGAAGCTTCAACATCCACAAACTAAAGTCAGTTTTATCTGTGCTCTGATACTTGATTGATGTAAATGTCTTTTAAGAAATTCCTCAGAGACATCTTTGGTTTGAAATACATTGTCAGTAAGTTCATACGCATTATTTTTTAGATTCTGCATATAAGCAATATCACATCATGTGTTTCTTTCTCTGTCCGACTTACTTCACTTAGTATGACAATCTCTAGGTCCATCCATGTTGCTGCAAATGGCGTTATTTCATTCTTTTTTATGGCTGAGTAGTATTCCATTGTGTGTGTGTGTGTGTGTGTGTGTGTATATATATATATATATATACATACATACCACAGCTTCCTTACCCACTCATCTGTCAGTGGACATCTAGGTTGCTTCCATGTCTTGGCTGTTGTAAATAGTGCTGCAATGAACATTGGGGTGCATGTATCTTTTTGAATTATAGTCTTCTTCAGATATATGCCCAGCAGCGGGATTGCTGGATCATATGGCATCTCTATTTTTAGTTTTTTAAGGAACTTCCATACTGCTTTCCATAGTGACTGCATATGGTTTTGTTTTTAACTTTACTTTTAGTGTTCACCACCACATACACCTTTAAAAATTGTATATAGTCAAATCTATCAGTATTTTCTGTTAGGGCTTTTGGGTTTCATTCCTTCAGTCATTTTTCAAGTATTACTTAAGCATTTGTAACATGCCAGGTACAGTTTCTAGTCCTGGGAATACAACAATCATAACAACACCAGGGAACTTCTTTCTCTCATGAATTGTTCCCACTAATCAGGTTTAGAGGACATTCCTATCTGCAGATCATAAAAACCGTTGCCTGTATTTTCTTCCACTATTTTTATGGTATTCTACTGTTTTATTTTTATTTTTCATAAATTTATTTATTTATTTTATTTTTGGGTGTGTTGGGTCTTCGTTGCTGCGCGCGGGCTTTTTCTAGTTGCGGCGAGCGGGGGCTACTCTTCGTTGTGGTGCGTGGGCTTCTCATTGCGGTGGCTTCTCTTGTTGCGGAGCACGGGCTTTAGGCGTGTGGGCTTCAGTAGTTGTGGCACACGTGGGCTCTAGAGCACAGGCTCAGTAGTTGTGGCACACGGGCTTAGTTGCTCCGCGGCATGTGGGATCTTCCCGGTCCAGGGCTCGAACCCGTGTCCCCTGCATTGGCAGGTGGATTCTTAACCACTGCGCCACCACGGAAGTCCCTATTGTTTTACTTTTAGATTTTTAGTCCATTTGGAAATTATATTTGTGAATAGTATGAGGTAGGGAACCTAACTTCCAAACGAGAGTTAATTATCTCAACAATTTTGGGGCGAGTCATCCACCCTTTCACCAGGATGTGAAATGACACCTTGTCTGATAGTAAATTCCCACACGTATGTGGTTTTGTTTCAGACTCCTGTGGTTGGCAGCCTTCTCAAACGATTCCCAATGATCCCAGCCTTCTGGACGTCATGCCCTTATGTCTCCTCCCCGGGAGTATGGGATGGACCTAGTGACTTGCTTCTAATCAGCAGAGCACCGCGCAAGCAATGGGACCTCACTTCTGAGATTAGGTTGTAAAAGGCCGCGACTTCCTCCCCCTGGTACTCTCTTGGTGTCTCCTCCTAACTTTGGTGAAGCCAGCTGCCATGGTGCAAATTGCTTGAGGAACAGCTCACGTGTTACGAAACCGAGCATGTCAGGCTCTGGTCAATAGTCAGAAAAGGGGGCTTCCCTGGTGGCGCAGTGGTTGGGAGTCCGCCTGCCGATGCAGGGGACATAGGTTCATGCCCCGGTCCTGGAGGATCCCACGTGCCGCAGAGTGGCTGGGCCCGTGAGCCATGGCCGCTGGGCCTGCGCGTCCGGAGCCTGGGCTCCGCAACGGGAGAGGCCACAGCAGTGAGAGGCCCGCGTACTGCAAAAAAAAAAAAAAAAAAAGTCAGAAAGGAACCGAGGCTCCTATTCCTTCAGTACACGAGACACTGAATCCCTCCAACAATCACTGAGTGAATTTGGCAGCAAATCCTGGCTCAGTCAAACCTTGAGATGACTGTGGCCCCAGCTGACACCTTGACTGTGTCCTTGCCAGAGACCCTGAGCTGGACCATCCAGCTAAGCCACCTCTGGTCTGACCCAGAGACCATGAGATAATGTGTGGTGTTGCTTTAAGCCAGGCACCCTGGCCCTGTTCCCAGCCCTCTGCTCGAAGACGGGGCTCTTCAACCTCTGGGGCAGTCTTAGAGTCTGGCTTTCTACCAGTTCTCTTTCCAATGGTGGCAACACCAGTGGGGTTTGCCTGTGTCCAAGAGACCCCCTGCAACGGCCAGATGAAGTTACCAGGGCCCATGTGACATTCAATCACACGTTCTTTTTATCTCGTTTGGGATAATGATGCAATCACGCACTTTTCTCTAATTTTTAAGAGAAGCATATACGTACAGAGACAGCAATCAAGTGGAATTCCAACCACAACTCTGAATTATTTTTAAACATAATCTTGAGAAGGCAATTTAGAATGAAGAATTTGCAGACATGGTGTAATTCCTTCTTTTTAGAGATAAACTAACTTTACCTGGAGGGACATGAGGCCCTTGGCATAGCCTACTTAAGAAAAAGAGACAAGAACTAACAAGAAGGAAGGATGGAAGGAAGGAAGGAAAGAAGGGAGGGAGAGATGAAAGGAGGAAGAAGGAAGAATAATTCCCCTCTTTCTTCCCACCAGAAGAAAGTCCTGATGTTTTGGTATCATGAGGTCTTAGGTTCCATGTAAAGAATTTTCTTGAAGGAAGCTGATAACGACCCACCAAAGGTGAAATGTTAATACTGATGAAGTTGTAACTAGGACTTTTTCTGCTTCTGGGTTAGAAAACATTTTGCACTGAGGGCATTAATGATCTTATCTAGCATATGTAGATTATATCAATAATTTTATTCTGAGTATTTTAGAAGACTTAATGCTGCCCTGGCCTAGATCTAATATTTAAAAGAGAAAACAAAAGCGTGTAATGTTTAAATGAGAAAAGTAGATATTGTCATAGAGATAGAGAAAATTAATAGAAGTATAGGAAAATATTATGTGCACCTTTGTGCCAATAATTTGGAAGAGCTGGATGAAATGCCCAATTATCCTGTAAACTATGATGCACCAAAACCAATTCAAAAAGAAGCAGAAACGCTAATGAGAGAAAAAAAAGATGAGAATCTTTCTGATGTTGGTTTTAATCTGATGCTCAGTTTAATAATATGCCATATTGCCATGGGGGAGGGGGTGGGGGGAGAGGGAAGGACTGGGAGTTTGGGATTAGCCGATGCGAACTATTATATATAGGATGGATAAAAAACAAGGCTCTACTGTGTAGCACAGAGAACTGAACTCAATACCCTGTGATAAACCATAACGGAAAAGAATATGAAAAGAATATATATGTATAACTGAGTCACTTTGCTGTACAGCAGAAATTAAACACAACATTGTAAATCAACTATACTTCAATACTTCAATAAAATTTTTAAAAAGTTGGGCTTCCCCGGTGGCGCAGTGGTTGAGAGTCCGCCTGCCGATGCAGGGGACACGGGTTCGTGCCCCGGTCCGGGAAGATCCCACATGCCGCGGAGCGGCTGGGCCCGTGAGCCATGGCCGCTGAGCCTGCGCGTCCGGAGCCTGTGCTCCGCAACGGGAGAGGCCACAACAGTGAGAGGCCCGCGTACCGCAAAAAAAAAAAAAAAAAAAAAGTAAATATGCCACAGAAGCATATTAAATTAATACTATGCTACAAAAGACAGACATAGCTCTTACAGGGGCTTTTGCTTTGGGCACAGATCCTTGAGAGGTGAATGTAGAAAGAGTATTTTTCAGACACCAAGTCTCCTTTTAAGTTTTAAAATACCAAAAAACAATAATCATAGAAACAAATGGAAAAGCATATTTAATAATTAAACACTTATAAATGTATCAGATCTAGACAGTTTAGCAAGCAAGTTCTTTTAAATTTTTAAATTCATTTAAGTTTTTAAGTTCTTTTAAGACAAGTTACTTTTTAACAACAGATAGTCCTTGTGTTATTTAAATGATCCCAGAGGAAAGGTAAAGATGGGAAGAAAACTTCCTAATTAGTTCAATGCAGCTGCCACATCCCTAAACTGTGGGGAGAAAGCACATAAGCCCTTCTTTATTTATTTATTTATTTATTTTGCGGTACGCGGGCCTCTCACTGTTGCGGCCTCTCCCGTTGCGGAGCACAGGCTCCGGACGCGCAAATTTTGTTCCCAAAATTTGATAAAGCTAACGTAAAAAGAGATCTATAGATTAACCTGACTTACAAATGCAGGTGCAAAATCATCAATAAAATATTGGCAAATCAGATCCAGCAGTGTTTTAAAGGAATATCTGACTGAATAGAATTCAATCCCACAAGGCAGTGATAGTGTCAACTTAGGAAATCAATCAGCACAATAAATTAAAGGAGGGACCCTACCAGTAGGTCCCATAACATTAGAAATCTCTCCATAAGCCATAATCCCTGGTGGGTTTGGGACTCCAAGGGATTGTCCCACCGCCGTGGCTTCCATTGCCAAAGCGAATTGTACCCGGCAAAATAAAACAAGGAAGACTTTATTTAAGACCACCGCAACAGTAGAGAAAGATTAGAACCAAGTTTAAACTCAACTTTCCTGAAACAAAAAGAGCAGGGGTTTTTTAAGAGCTTACCAGAGAAGAAGCTCATGGGCTGTCTGTGTTTGCCAACTGGCTTTGGCCAAAGAAGAAGTAAACTATCTCATCTCATGTCAGGAGGTAGTTTTACAACTTGGAGTGAGGTGCCCACCGTGGTTAGGCACCTACCTCTGTGCAGTAACTGGGAGAGAGAGACACATGTCCTTTGATGATGACACTTCAAAGGGATGGAAGCCAGGTCCTTGAGAAAGACAGTTCTGGGTTGTAAAACTGGAAAGGGGCTTTTAAAAATGATGTGATATCTCAAAGGGGCAGAGAAAGAGTTTATAAGTTTTCTAAAGAAAAGGCTCTAAGAAAAGGGACGTCAGAGCCTAGGGTCAAGAAGCTGGTCTAAGGTTTAGTAAATGATGGTTTCTTTCTTCTTTTCTTTTTCCTTTTTTTAAAGGGAACGCTATTTATTTATTTATTTTTGGCTGTGTTCGGTCTTCGTTTCTGTGCGAGGGCTTTCTTTAGTTGAGGTGAGTGGGGGTCACTCTTCATCGCGGTGCGCGGGCTTCTCACTATCGCGGCCTCTCTTGTTGCGGAGCACAAGCTCCAGATGTGCAGGCTCAGTAATTGTGGCTCACGGGCCTAGTTGCTCTGTGGCATGTGGCATCTTCCCAGACCAGGACTTGAACCCATGTCCCCTGCGTTGGCAGGCAGATTCTCAACCACTGCGCCACCAGGGAAGCCCTTCTTCTTCCTTTTTCTTTGCACGGCATATGGGATCTTAGTTCCCCAACCAGGGATGGAACCCTCGCCCCCTGCAGTGGAAGCACAGAGTTTTAACCACTGGACAGCCAGGGAAGTCCCAAACGATGGTTTCTTTCTTTCTTTTTTTTTTTTTTAATATTTATTTATTTGGTTGCGCCAGGTCTTAGTTACAGCAGGTGGGCTCCTCAGTTGCGGCAGGCATGTGGGATCTAGTTCCCTGACCAGGGATCGAACCCGGACCCCCTACATTGGGAGTGCGGAGTCTTATCCACTGCGCCACCAGGGAAGTCCCTGATGGTTTCTTTTTAATTGGTCTGATTAAAAAAATAAAAGTTGGGGGCTTCCCTGGTGGCGCAGTGGTTGAGAATCCGCCTGCCGATGCAGGGGACACGGGTTCGTGCCCCGGTCTGGGAGGATCCCACATGCCGCAGAGCGGCTGGGTCCGTGAGCCCTGGCCGCTGGGCCTGCGCGTCTGGAGCCTGTGTTCCGCAACGGGAGAGGCCACAACAGTGAGAGGCCCGTGTACCGCA
>NW_021703783.1:89760543-89822888 GCF_005190385.1 Monodon monoceros | reverse complement strand
AAAAAAAAAAAAAAAAAAAAAAAAAGTTGGTACTGCTTCTCTTCTTCTTTTTTCTTTCTTTCTTTCTTTTTTTTAACTCATGAATATCAGTGAAAGCGCAAAGCTTGGAAACCACCTATGTAGAGAGAGCTAGGAAAGCAGAGAAGAGGGGTGGGCAGTAACAGAGGAGGAAGCAAGTCCCCACTCATTAATCAGGGGGGCCAAGAGGAAGTCTCTGGTACGAGGGGTCCCACTTGCAGGACCCAGGGTATGGGACCAGAAGCGCAGCAGGAGCTGGTGAGGGACAGAACAGGACAGATCTGACTCTTGAGTCTTTTAGGACAGAGACTCCAGCATGAGAAGGAAGGCAGGGATTCCGCTGTCACAGGCTGGCACCGGGTTGCCCCAGTTCTCAGGAATGAGACTGGACCCAAGGATGAGAACAAAAGTGCACAGGGGTCAGACACTGCTCTGGCCCTGAGCATCCCTGCTGCCTAGGGCCAGGGTTGGTCCTAGGTCTGAGGATGGCTCTCTGCCTCCAGCTAGGCAGTGGAGGCAGGGAGAGAGGGGATGGGAGGGTGGGGCACAGGTGGCTCAGTCAAGGGGAGAGGAGGAGCCCCTGCTGAGCACAGAGAGACCTAGATGGGCAAATCCTGCAAGTGTAGCCCAGGGCACAGAGCTGCCTCTGATGCAGGGCCAGTGGGCGGAGTGCTGATAGAGGTGGGAGGCGGGAGTGGAGGGCTAGGCTCAGACTGGCTGGCTGCGCTGGGGCCCGGTCCAGCCATGGGAAGCCTGTGGCCCTGGTCCTGGTCACGGGGAGCTGGCTCATTTCCTGTCCTGGGAATCTCCCAAGTCACCAATCACCACTGGCAGGCACCTGCCCAGGTTTCAGGGGTGCCCAGGTCTGCATCCCAAATTCCTAGCTTCAAACGCACAGACCTTGGGGGTCAGCGTTCAAGCCTGCCTTTCTCTGGACTACAGTTATTCCAGACCTTTCCATTACTCCCTCTCCACTGTATAATTTAATTCTTTTGAATTAATAGCTTTGAATGAGGCAGAGGAAGTGGTCAGCTTGTGCCTTGAGAGATTAGGACAGAGGTTGCTTAGACACAGGGCTGACTCACACCAGAAGGGTCCCAAGGAGATAAGGGGTTGGGGCTTGGGGGTGACTTGGGGAGTCAAGTAGATCTAGGCTGCATGAGACCATCAGGTCCTGGACTGTCCCTTCTCCACAATCAAGGTACTGAACATACCCATCACCCCATCCTGATGGAAGGACTGCCAGGTCTCCTCAAGGTACCCCAAGGTGGCAGGGGCTCGGGTTGGGGGCTGTGGCTGACATGCAGTAAAAAGCGTCACAGCTGCAGTAAAAGCGTCAGTCTGGCTCTGGGACCACTTCCTTGGGTGGGATAGACTTGCAGGGCCTTTGCCTCCGTGCTACAGATGACATTGTTTTTTTCCCACCTCTGATCCTCCACCGAATGGTGATGAATCTTAAAGGAGGACAAAATCATGCAGATTTAAAATGAACACAAGTTAAAGATTTCATTTAATTCATTATTAATGAGAAGACCAAGTAGACATTACATCCAGTTCAAAGGAGAGTCCAAAGAACAGACACATTTACACTTACAGATTGAGAATGTTGAAATAAACCAAGTGTGTGTGTGTGTGTGTGTGTGTGTGTGTGTGTGTGTGTGTTGAGGTTGGGTGTCCCTCTGCTGAACAGAATCTATTTGCATGTCTATAGGCAAGGATTATTTTATATTGCTTTCGGTTATGTACCATTTATAGAGTTTAAAGTAGCTCAAAGTCAGTAAAAGCCTAGGATCGTATCTCCCCTCTTCCTACGTGCGTGTGCTCTAAACAAGGTGTCATTTTCCCTTGGAGAAAACTTCTTTTTGTTTATTCCAACTTTCCTTAAGAGACAAGAGGAAATTTTAAGTATCTGGTTAAAGGTGATGTAGAGTTTCTAGCCAGCCAGGGGCAAGATACAAATTGTACTGCAGCCATTATTCATAAGTCAGATGTGTCATGGTGTTCAATTTATCTCATGGGCACTCTTTATCTTTGACTTTAGTGATTATACAAATATGTGTCTAAGGACTTTCAGAGCCTTCCTGGCAATCTCTACCACCCAACCCTGTTTAAAGATTTTGCAGAAGTGGTGGTGTGGCTCTCTCCCCTCTATTCCCAGCTCAGGATAGAGGGGACTTGGAGAGGGGCACCTCTACCTGGCCCATAGGGTGGGTGCCTGCTGGTCCCTTTGGGGCTTATAAATATCCTGAGTGTTGTAGGGAGGCAGTGACCCCACTTGGGAACTGAACCATCACCGTGGAAGCTTCCAGGCACAGGTGGCATGTGGATCCCTCTCAGCTCAGGCTGAGCTCCCAGGGTCCTGGGAGGCCTGCCCCTTGGAGGGTTCTGGAGTGGTCCCTGACCCAGCATGGCTCCTGGGCGCTGGCCCAAGGGTAGTATAATCACCCACCTCCAGCCCCTGGCACCCTTCAAATCATCACATTCAAGGTGTGAAATAAAATTCATATTCTATGGCAAGAGAAGAAAATGTAAACATAAATTTTTTTCTCTGCCCTGCGGCCCCTTCTCTCCCCCGCACTGTGCACTGTATACCTGCACTGTAGATCAGCAGCAATACCTGCTCAACTACAAAGCGCGACATTCTCCCAGCATCGACAAGACAACAAAAGACAACATTCCTTCTTGATCCCGTAAGGACGCTTAACTCTAGATTGTGTAAACTGTCAATAATACGTCATTCTGAAACAGGGGAGAGCCAATTCTGACTCCACGTTGGATCTGTTTCTTTTACTTTAACCCTTGCTTTTTGTTGCTTTTTTTATTACAATCATTGTCTATAGCTGTAAGCATACATAATGGCCTGCCACAGGGAACCCTGCCTCTCTGCCTGACTGTTAAAGTGCCTTTGTTCAGTTCACAGAGAGACACTCTTTTTTAGATTTTTTTCCTATTTATTTATTTATTTTTGGCTGTGTTGGGTCTTCGTTGCTGCAGGCCGGCTTTCTCTAGTTGCAGCGGGAGGGGATTACTCTTCATTGTGATGCACGGGCTTCTCATTGTGGTCGCTTCTCTTGCTGCAGAGCACGGGCTCTAGGTGCGCGGGCTTCAGTAGTTGTGGCACACGGGCTCAGTAGTTGTGGCTTGCGGCCTCTAGAGCGCAGGCTCAGTAGTTGTGGTGCACGGGCTTAGTTGCTCCGCGGCATGTGGGATCTTCCCGGACCAGGGCTCGAACCCGTATCCTCTGCATTGGCAGGTGGATTCTTAACCACTGCACCACCAGGGAAGTCCCCCACCTCATTCATTTTGAACACAGGATTCCACCTTAGAATGGACTCAAATGTTGTGATTAATTTCACTATTGGTGAGGATTTAAATTGTTTATCATTTTCTTTGACCACAGACAATGCTGTAATGAACAGGGATTTGTGGACAAAAGGAACAAGAACATTTGCTCTGCCACCTATTAAAACATATTATAAAGCTAGAACAGTTAGAATGGTGGGGTGCCATGGAGAGGACAACTTAATAAAAAGGAAAGCCTAGAAAATGACAATACACATGGATTTTCTATATCATAAATGTGACCTTTCAGATACATGGACGAAGAATGGGCAATTCAGTCAATGATGCCGGAACACCCAGGCGACTCGTTTAGGGGAAACATAAAACTGGCTTTCCGTTTCACATGCATATATTCCAAAATCACTACAACTTCACATGAAAAGCTTGAAACACAAAAAGAACCAGAAAAAAATATAACTTTGGACAAATGCAATTTTGAAGTGGGGAAGGGCTTTGTCAATTTGACACCCCAAGTGGAAGCATGAAGAAGTTCACCTGTAGATCTATCTGATCACTCAGACAAGTCTACATTGAATACATCCAAAAGCGTCACATACAAAATTAAGAGACAAACCACAAACGAGGAAAACAAATTTACACCATCTATGAAAGGCAGGAGCTAAATAGTTTTTAAAGCTTAATCAGAAAAAAGGGGACATCCAACACAATGAAGACCTTAACGGGCTTAGATCAGTAAAAAAAATACAAACGCCCAAGAACTATGAAAATATGTGCAAACATGATAGTTCTCAAATAATGCAAATTAAAACAATTTAATGCTATTTTTTTTTGCATATCAGAAAGGCAAAGATTTAAAAGAACCATGATCCCCAGCGTAAGCCAAGCCGTAGACGAAAAGCTCCTTGTACATGGCTGGTGGACATGGCATTTGTAAGGTCTTTCTGGAGGAAGGGCAACTGGGAGATTTGGACTATAAGCCCAAGTGTACATGCCCTTGGGTCATTTTCCTTTTTCCCTTGTTGAGCAGTTCTTTCCAACTTTTCTGCAGTTGATGTGGGTTCTGGACTCCCCTCCCCTCCTGAATTTCTCCAGGTCCCACCAGCCTGGGTGTAGGAAGGACATCACTTCAACCAGGAGCTGGCACTGTCCACTGCTCAGGTCAGTGGCCTCTACAGGATGCAGGGCCTGGGGTCCCTGAGGATCCCCAGTCACCTCTGTGAGACTAGCAGGGCTTCCTATGAGCTCAGAACAATGCTTCTCACACCATGCCCATTTCTTGGAGTGACAATGGAGGCTGGTGCTTTGCTACCATGTCTGGGGCTGCAGCGCCCGACAGAAGCATGCTGAGTCCAGGGCTGCTCTTCCAAGCCTGAAACCCCCAAGCCCTCACCCCACGCCTTCTGCCTCCTGCCTCAGGGCTGGAATCTCTTCCCCTCCCTGCACTGGGCCACACCACAGGGTATGGCATGTGGGATCTTTGTTCCCTGAGCAGAGATCCAACCGGCGCCCCCTGCATTGGAAGGGCGGAGTCTTAATCACTGGACCGCCAGGGAAGTCCCTGGGCTGGAATCTTGTCGTGTGTGTTCAAGCCCGCCAGGGACAGACAGAAGTCCTCCATGAAACCAGACATGTCAGCATCTGAATAGGCTCTGACTGAGACATGGCATCTCAGAATAGGCTTAGCCCAGACCTCAAACTCACTCTAATGATAAATTAGTGGAAAGAGAAGACAATAGGAAAAGCAGGGAAACTGGGAAAAAAAGGAAAATGGGGGCAAATGAAATGGGTATGTGTATAAAGCTCTAATAATTCAGAACCTAAAGGAAGTGAATTTGAAAGAACAGTGTGTGTGTGTGTGTGTGTGCCTGTGTGGCAGAGGGGGAGGGAGAGAAAGAGGAGCTTGACCTTGCTGAAGGTCAAGGGAGGAGGTAGATGGTTGACTTGTTTTTCTGATCTCCACGTTACAACATGGAAACTTCTCCTTGGCTTTGCGGAAAGGACCATGGAAGGGACCAGGGGCTGGCAGGAGGGAAAGGCAGGGCGGGAGGAAAGGCAGACCCTGTCCTTCTATTCCCCTCCCTCAACATCTACAGGGTCTCAGCGCACCTCCCCAGGCCTGCTGACATCCCAAGGGGGCAGTGACAAGTAATCCTGCTGCTTCAGGGCTTTGAAGAGCTGAATGGCCGGCACCTGGGGAATGGCCTGAGATGGGGGCTTCTTGGCCTGGAACACCTGGTTGAGGTCCTTGATCTCAGGACAGGGTCCTGGGGAGGTGGGCTTACTCTGGGGTGAGAGAGGGCCAGACCCTGGGCCAGGGAGGAAACAGTAGTCACCCACCTGCTGCAGCACGAGGAGCCCCTCAGGGGTTGGGGAGACTGAGAATACACCTGCCCGGGGCGGCCCAGGGCCCAGGACAGGACTGCTGGCTGCAGGAGGGGCAGGGCTGGCTAGAGGGGACTGGGGAAACTGGCCTGCGGTTGGAGGGAGATCCACATAGCCCTCGAACTCTGGCTTCAGTGGGGCTAGGGATCCAGGGGGACCATCAGCCAGTCCAGGACAGAGGCTGGGGTTCCGGTCTGAAGGGAGGCTCAGAGGGGGAGCCTGGGAAGGAGATGGGGCCCTTGTGGGTGGGGTGAATGTCAGCTCTGCAGTGGTGACGTAACCAGTGGCCACAGTGCCTTCCTCAGGACCCCGAGAGCCAGTGGGCAGACCTGGGGGGGCCCTGTCCTTCGGGCCTTGACCACCCACCATCACCTCAGGCTCAGGAGGGGCAGGGCCTGCCCCTGGCTCCAGGGAAGGGCTCCCCTCGGTGCCTGGGCTGGGCCTCAGGTCCGCATCCCTGGCTTTGCCCAGCCCCATCACCTGGGCCAGTGGGACCAGCTGCACCTGCCCCCCTGTGGGCAGACACAGGTACTCCAGGGACCCTGGGGGCTGCGGCTTCCTGCTCATGCCTGTCCGTAGGGGCCCCTGCTGGCCCACGATGTCCGGCAGGGAGCGGCTGTCAAGTGGCCCCAGGTAGGGGCCATTGAAATCAAAGCCGGAAGCCTGGCTCTCAGGCCTGCTTGCCGGGGTGGCCAGCTCTGGCGGGGGCCTGGGCGGCTGCTCCGTGCGGAGGTCCGAGGTGACCAGAGTCATGTCAGGCTCAGATGACGAGTCACAGGCATCTTTAGGGTCCTCTGTGGTGAGAGGTGACACCTCACTGTGCCCGATGTCTACAGGGGACGCCCTGTGGGGAGAACAAGGGCAGGGACACTGGCACCACCCTTGACAGACGCCTCAGCTCGCGCACAGGGAGCCAGGGGGTGGGATGGAGGCCGGGCTCCACCCAGAGCTCACAGGAAACGCAGAGCAGGGCGAGGTGAGGGAGCCGGCCGGGAACAGGAGACCGGGCGCTCCTCCAGCCTCCCTGTGGTTCCCCTCCAGCGCCGGCACTCTCCTTCAAGGTCGTGCTCTGCCAGCTGCGGCCCCTCCCACCTCCCTCTCCTTGCCAGCACGCAGCGTCAGCGCCCAGCCTGGGCTCGGCCATGCCCTCGGCCTTCACCTGCCCCACCTGAAGCTTAGTGGTGAGCCGGCCGCTCAGGTGCTGAGGCCATGAGGTTTCGCAGATCCTCTGCCACCCAGTGGGACCAAGGCAGCGTGGCGTCTCCCTGGGCAGCAGGGCCGGGGGAGGTCGTCTGCTCCAGTCTCCGGCTCCTGGCCACGACCCTCCCTAAGCTGGGAATCGGGAAGCTCCTCCCGCCATGCAGCCGGGACACCTCTTGCTTTAGTGCAGTCAGCCTCCAAGGCCCTGTTCCCATTGAGCCCCAGTCCGAGGCCACCTCCCCTGAGCCCCGACGTGCGGGAGGGAGCCACCGTCCCACCTCCTAGGGATCCCGCGCTGACACTCACCCCTCCGGCTGAGCGAAGCTGCCGCCCCAGAGCCCCCTGTGTGCGTGGCTCCCGCTGCCGACGACGCGCGTGCCCTGTGGGAGCCGGAGCCCAGCGCGCCCGTTCTGGGGGGAGAGAGGGCATTTGTGCCTGTGGGGTGGGGGCACCCCAGGAGGTGAGGTGGGGGGAGGGCCTTGAGGGTGGCGAGGGTTCAGCAGCCCCCAGACGTGGCGGCATCTCAGCATGGGCAGCAGCGACCATACCCTCCTGACCCCAGGAACACAAGGCCAGAGAGGGGCTGGGACTTGGCCCGGGGCCCTGGGCAGCAAGGACGGGCAGCCTGCGCCCACGAGGACGCCCATCTGGGCTGTCCCTGTCTCCATGCTCACCCCTAGGCTCCTCCGCACTGGCCGTGAGACCCTCCCAAGGCCGCCCTGGCCCTACCTGCCTGACCAAAAGGCTCCCGCCCCCCACGTGCCGGCGCCCTCCCCGGTGTCCTCTCGGCCTCCCGTGCTGCACCCCAGACTCACCGCCCACGCCCCTCAGGTCCCCTCTCCAAGGGGTCTTGTCTCCACCCTCCACTCGCCTTCTGCCAGCAGTGGCCTCTCCCACCTGCCACCACCCTCCATTCTTCAGAGCTCAGCGCTGCTGCCCTGTCCTGGGGAAGCCACGCTGCTTCCCACCACCCCTCCTGCCTCCTATGTGACTAAGGCTCTCCTTGCGCCCCCCAGGTCCTGGCATCCCCACGCCAGCCCTCTCTGCTGTTCCACGTGAGTCCCCCCGGGCGGGGTACCCTGTGCATCGGAGGGGCCCAGGGGATCGCAGTGCTGGGCTTGCAGGGGCCGGCCCGGCTCTTAGAGCTTCCCAGCCCCTGACCTGGCCACATACCACCCCTACTCAAGGCCCACCGGAAGGGGAGGAGGACACGGGTGTGGGGACGTGGGCGCAGGAGCACAGCCAGCCCCTACCTGGAACAGGTGGCTCTTGCTCGGGTTGGGGATTTTCTCCTCCCACTTCTGGTTCAGCCTGGAAAGACAGCAGGGAGGTGACCGCTGCCCAAGACCTCAGGGCAGCTGCCTCGTGCTCATGTACCGAGGTGAAAATAAAGCCCAGGGAACGGGCAGCTTTGACCAAGGCCCCACAGGGTGTGAGTTGCAGAGCAGAGACTAGAGAAAGTCAGCTGTGGGGTCCCTGGCATTGTCTGGGGCCCTGGGTAGCGCCCTCCTCCATCTTGGAGTCACCTTACCTGTACCCGTAGATGCCACAGAAGCGCAGGGACACAAGCAGGATCAAGGTGCTGATGACCAGGGTGAGCGCCAGGACCCACATGGGCAGCACTTCCAGGCAGCCAGGAGGAAACAGGAGCATTAGCTTTTGGGGAGGGAAAGGGCTGGGGGCTCAGGAGATGAGGTGAATTTGCTGCCTTGGCATGCAGAGGGGAAGAAGAGGCCAGAAGCAGCCTAAGAAGAAGAGGACATTTGTCTGAGCCACCCACAGTGCTGGATTGCTGGCAGGACACAGAGGGTTAGATCCTGTCCAGGAGCTGGTGTTGCTGTAAGTGGGCAGTGACTGCAGCCAGAGGCAATCATAGGGCACTTCCTGAAGGAGGCAGCATAGAAGGTGGTCATCAAGAACAGGGAGGCCTGGAGAGGCCGAGACGGGGAAAGGGGTGATGGTGGAGGAACCAGAAGGTGCAAAGGCCCATCAGGGGCCCTCACAACTCTCCACTTGGCCTCAAGCCCCTCAGAGGCTGGGCACCTCCAGGACTCCCCTGGTCTCCTTCCCTTAGGTCCAGGGGCCCAGCCCTTCTTTCTGCTTGGTTGGGGTCCTCTTCCTCGTGCTCTTTCCTTGCTATGGCTGGCTGGGGGACCTTGCTGCCAACACTTATTTTTTTTATTTTTATTTTTTTGCTGCCAACACTTTTTCCTCTCTCTGCCACCACCTCCTGGACCTTGTTCTGTACTTGTCTCCTGGTGGCCGCTATGGTGATGGTGACAGATGAATGAAATTAGCAAGTGCAGATTGAGGGAAGGTTGAGAAATCAGACCAAAGCTTTCCAATCCCAGGCCCCAGTCTGTAGCTCTTCATGGTAACAGAAAACTCGGGCTGGGTGCTCCCTGGGTAGTAGCTGCTACAAAAGCTAATGGAAGCATGGGAAGCATGGGCCATATTAACAGAGGGCTAAGGTCCAGGCTTAGGGAGACCTGTTGGTGAGACGTGCTCTCCTCTGCCCTCTCGAGACCTCACCTGCAGTCCGTGTTGCACACCAGGTGTCACTTTCTCATCCCTAATGACACCTGGCAGGGAAGGATGCTAGCCTGGGGTGGGATTACATCTCATGCCCATATCATCCCCGTCCTCTGCCCAGTGGGGCTGTGCCTGGAGGGGTGAGTGGGGGCCGGGAGGACATACCCCACTCAGTGTCCCAGGAGCTCTCCTCACTCCACTCGCTCCAGATCCCGTTGTAGCCTCGGGGGTCAGGTTTGACTCTCACTCTGGCCTGGTACCTGGTGGCAGGCTCCAGAGGTGGCAGGCACATGCTGTGGGCATTCTGGAAGTCCTCTGTCTTGGTCTCCTGTGGGTGCAGGTGTGTGAGCAGATGTGCTGAGGTCTGGTGCACGTGGGCACAGCTATGAAGCCCTCCCGCCTCAGTACCCCAGATTTTCTGCTACCCATCAGTCCCCAGCTTGTAGTCACATCAGATCTGAGGCAGCATCACTCCCACCACGGAGGACCATACTCCAGTGCCCACAGGCAATGCACCCCGTGACATATGACAACACCGAGGCCCAGAAACCGTGAGGAGTCAGTCACCATGTCCCCACTCAGCCTCCCAGCTCCTCCTGGGACAGCCTGGACCCTAATTATGGCCTTCCCAGGAGTGCAGTGCAGGATGACTGGACTCTGGACCCTTAGACAGATGTTCAGGAGCCCAGGGACCACTTCCAGCTCCACCACTGACACACCCCCTTCTGGCCTCAGTTTCCCCATTTCCAGCCTGAAGGTCTGGGGCTGGCTCCGAGGTTTCTGAACTGGCCTCTGTGGAGCCCCAGGCTCTGCCCACAGGCCCTGATGGATACCTGGGGGTGGGGCCCAGATACTGAGTCCCAGGCTGGAGCCCTGCGCACCCCGCAGGGAGCAGCTCCCCTCTTAGCAGCTGCACATTTGCATTCTGGATGAGATTCTCGCAAAGAAATGCCCCCTTTATGACTTTTGAAAACCCTTCCTCCGCCTGTCTTTCGTCCTGAGGTCTACAGCTCCTTTGCGATTCAGGGTCACGTGTTCATTTTGGTCAAGTTCACATCAGCTCTGTGAGTCTCAGTTCCTTCACCAAGGGAAGGGACAGTGACCTGCTGACTGCACAGGGGCATGACCACCAAGTCCCAGTGGCTCCCTCTGACTGGGCACCTGCTGGGAGCCAGGAACCTGGCAGGTGGCACTCTCCCTGGTCTTTCTCGTTTCCCCCTTCCCCCATCCAGGCCACTCCTCAGGCACAGGCCCTCACCTCCCATGAGGCTGCTTCTTTCTTGTACTGGACCTGGAAGAGGCAAGCTATGTGTTCATAGTTCATTTTTTCTTCTTTCCAGTGCAGGATGTAGCCGTCTCTGCCCTTGGTCAAGTTGAGGGTTGGAGAAGCCATCTGGACTGGAGGGAGGGAAACTTTTAGAGAACATCATTTCTAACATTCCTCCAGTGGAATATCCCTTGTGTTCCATGCTGGTCACAGGTGCTCTCTCCACTGACCCAGGACCCCAGGTTTCACCATCTCAGTGTCTTTGAAGCCCCACTTCACCATCTCATCTATTTTGACCTGAGCCGCCCTTCTCTTGGGAGATGCTGAGATACACTTGTTTTGTAGTGAAGTGACCAAAAGTATGGGTTACCCCTAGTATTTAAGTAGAAATAAAGTTACTATTAATTTTTTCTAATCTACAGTATTGGCAGAATGCTCAATCTACATGAATTATTTCTCTCAATTCTAACAGCAGCCCTATGTAGTAAATACACAATTTGTCCACTTCTCAGACAGAGAACTGAGCCCCAGAACGATCAGGTAACTTGCTAAGGACAAGCAGCTAACAAGCGGTAGAGACAAAGATTGCAACCTGGAGGATCCCAATGAGTAAGTAGTGGATTCAAACCCAGGTGACTAGGACAAACTGGCTGCTGTCTCTGACACACACTAAAGACTGGGCAGAAGAACTTGATCATCATGAAGCAATGCAGGAGAGTCCTTTGCATAAGGTCCTTGCTATGTACCAGGAATCAGGAAAATTAACCTGTAAGGAATTACAGTCCATTTGCATACGCGCTAGTCCCCAGTCCATTTGCATACGCTCTATGAAGAAGTAAATCATAGATCAATTATCTTGAAGACTGAAAATATCAGTCAGGGGAGGACTTTGGAAACCTGAAAGAGAAAAATCAAATAGGGAAAGAAAGGGAAAATTTGGTGGGACGACCAAGAGGCCACGGGCAACAGTGGGAACTTCAGAGCAGCTGCAAAGCTGGAAGGGAAAATAGAGTTAAAAGAATGAGGTCAAGCTTTTAATACTGATATTCTTGAGAAGATCAATTGCATCTTCCTTCATGTTATTGACCATTGTCATTGTTGCATTATTGCTACTTGAGAACTTCCAGGACCCATGGGAATCATGTTTGTTCAATTTGCTCCCTGGACTTTTCACTGAAAGTGACAAACATGAAGACTGGGCCCTGGGGAACCCTGAGTTTATACGGGTTATAAAGGAAACAGTGCTGTCACAAGACTCTCCGTGCAGAAGGCTGGGGGCAAACTCACTGTTATCTGAGCTCTTTATAAGTTTCTCTTCCGCTTTCGGTCGAACAGAGACAATGTACTGGCTGTGGTTCCTGGGGTCAGGCACGGGAATCTGGCAGCATTGCCGGACGTAAGGGCTGCTGGTCTTCTCTGTCTGCACTGGGGAACATTCTTCCTCCCTGAGGATCACGGCAAAGGTGAGGCAGGGGGAGGCAGGGCCACATGAGGGAATGAGACCTCCGGATGAACTGTGGCTTCTGCTGGGCCCCCAGGGGCAGGAGGAGGCCAGGAGAGGGCTAGGCCTAGAGGAGCAGAGGGGACAGAGGCAGGGGACACTCACCTTGCACTGGGGCCGGACTTGTAAAAGAGGGTGAAGAAGACCGAGCTGGTCACCTCGGACCTCACTTCCCAGGAGCAGCGCAGCAGGGCAGCCCCGTCGAAGAAGCACTGGAGGTTCTGGGGCTGGGACTCATTCCCTGGGAGGGAGACAGTCCTTCATTCATTCCTTATTCATTCATTCCCTAGCCCTCAGTGGGCCCACCATGAGGCTCATCACAGAGAGATTATGGGCATTGGGGCCAAAAAGACCAGGGGTTGAACTCAGCCCGAAGGGCCAGCTGTGTAAACACAGGTCAGAGAGTGAATTCTGTGAGCCTTCACACCCCCCTGTGCAAAGCTGGGAGGGCATGTCAGATTCAGGGTTTGGGAATTTAACGCAATCACATTGGTATGTCTGTGGATGGTGCAGCTCTCACGAAAACACAGATGCTCATATGCCATTGTGATTAAACTGTAATTGTTCCTCCACAGAAAGTGGGCAACAAACTGGGTCCCAGAAGCGAGTAAGATGCAGCCGCTGCCTCTGCAGAGTCACGGTAGGGACGGGGTGGGCCAGGGAAGTCACTGTGAACACATGGCTCAGAGCCTCCGTGGATCCCATGGTGCGGACCCCTGGACACCTTCTGTCCAGGAGCTGTAATGAGATGCCCTCCCCACAGGGGGGCAGTGTCCCATTCCGACTCTGTTACCTGGCTGGGAGGCCCAGCGAACCTCTGTGCTCCACTGGCTGGGCCGTCCCGAGAGCCCCGAGCCCGGGGCCAGCCTGGTGCGCACTCGGGCCACATAGGTGCTGCTGGGCATGAGGTGCTGTGGCCCCAGGATGGCCCGGGAGGCGCTGGAGTAGATGGTGGGGGCGTCCTGGGGGAGAGAGGGGTTGCTGGAGCAGGGACGGCTGGGCCAGGTCCCCGTGGGCGCAGGGCACAGCTGGTGGGGTCCCTACCTCCCAGGAGTCCTGAAGCCTCCTGTAGACCACCTCAAACTCCAGGCTGGACAGCCAGTGGCTCTGGGAACCCCCATGGGCCACATTCCAGGACAGCAGGAAACTGTCCCCAGCAGCACTGATGTTGAGGTCCCTGGGTGCGGGGGGCTGCACTGGAGGGAGAGGAAGGAAAGGGTCCCTAAGGGGCTGGACGACTGTGTGGGAGGTTCAGGGCCTGCATGGCCCATGTGTGGACAGACCTGGGTTCCAGGCCAACCACTACCGCCACGGACTGAGCGACCTTGGAGAGACCCCTCACCTCTGTGGGCCTCAGACCTTCATCTGCTGAATTGTGAGGATCCAATGTGCATGTGAATGAAGATGTGCAGATTGCTGGGCTCCATGCAAAGGGCTGCCAGTTACACTCCAAGTGGAGCTTCCTCCTGTCCCCACTGCCCATGAGGAGGTGTGTGTGGCCTCCTTCCCAGCAGAGGACGCTGTGACTCATGTTACTCCCTCTCCTGTCCACACTTTCTTATTTCAGTGTCCAGTGTCATCCTGCACTTCTCAGTGCTCAGCAGACATGTCTCCTCCTCTAGAACATTCTTGGACCCCTCCCGCAGGCAGAATCCCTTGCTCCTTTTCCTGCCCCACCATAGCCCTTTGTATGATCCTTATAGCCCTGGAGGATATCTGCCCCCTCAAGTAGTCCAGGAGCTTGTGGATGTCAGGGGTGGGGTCATGACCCCCTTGCCTCTCCCCAGGGCCTGAGATGAGTGGTTCATTGCATATGGGGACAAAGTGAATGAATCAATGAAGGAATAAATGAATGAGTACATGTAGGTCCACCTTCAGAGATTTTCATGAAATCATTCCATCACCAACAGCAGGCAGACACCTGCTGGGACCTACAGGATTGGGTGAGCAGAGTCATCCATGAATGGCATGGCTGCAGACTTCCTGAAGCTTCTATATCTGAATGCTGAGAGATGACTTTCCAACACAAAAAATTCCGTAAGGGACGAACGAGATGTCAATATTCTATGCTGGACAGGGGCCAGGGCATGATAGAGCGTGTCAGAGCTGGAGCCTCAGAAAATTTTCAGCCCAGAATGGCAGATCCAGAGCCCCGCTGCCCCAGCCCCGGCCCCAGCAGGCATCACTAATCAATCATGCACTCCTAGCCCCCGAGCCTGTCATGCAGTGGGACTCTTTGTCAGCCTGGAGCCCTAGGAAGCTGCTCCCAACTGAACAGACTGGGAAACCAATGGAAAACCTATGCATCCAACCTGAGAGATGTAGTCCATGAGCTCATTTCACAGGTGGAGGTGACAGAGGAAGTGAAATATTCAGATCCCCACATGTGTAACCTCAGAGCAGATCAGATGCACATCTCTCCGTTCCCCAGCACCTCAAGGCCTCCCTGATTCATTGCCTAAATGGTTTGGGCTAAAACTGAACTTCCCGCTCAACATATGCTCCAGAAGGCAAATGCCACACTGCCCTCGCCATTTCTAAGTGGTCCCCATCTCAACCATGACACCTGTCATCACTCCTAAGCTTCACAGGGCCAGGGACACTGATGGCTTGTTCACTGCTTTCCTGTATGTGCAAGTGTTCTATTGAAGAGCAGATTAATGAATGAATTGCTTGTATATCCTAACTTTGATTTGTATCCCTCCAATTTCCCATCCCTTGGCCGTACGGCAGTTGAATCCCTATCATTTCTCTCTGGGATGAGTACCTTAGGTCACATTCTGTTCTCCGTCCTCCCACCACCTCCTGTCGCCTGCCATCTACACTGTACATCGCCCACCTCTGACATCATCACACCCACATCTGATCATGACATGCCCTTTCAGTGGCTCTCCATCGTCTAGGTGTTGACCCCTAAACAACTCCTTTGCAGAGCACAGAAGCCTCTCCAGGTCAGGCCCCTGCCTTCCCTGCCCCCCTCCTTACCACTGCCCAATCCTCTTGAAGTTGATGCTTCTGAGACACAATTACTTGCGGTTTTCCCAACCTGCCTCGTCCTCCCGAGTCGCCCAGCCTTTGCACACACTCCTTGCTCTGCCAAGGATGCTCTTCCCACTCTCATCCCTCCCACCCTTCAGATCTCCCTACAAAGCTCCCTCCTTGGGGAAGCCTGTCCTGACCTCCCAGGGGCCCCTTGTCCACTGCCCCTCGGCACGTGGCACGCACCCGCCTTCAGTAAGTGATCATACCCGACAACATCTGGTGTGTCCCGCCCTGTACGCTCTGAGCTCCACCGGGATGGGACCCCTTCTCATCCATCAGACACATGTTTTGAGACATTGTTTGGAGTGAATTCATCACAGCCTAACTCATCCCCTCCTCCAGGCAACAGCTGTGCTGCTGTGATGAACAGAGGCGGGAAGCAAAGCCTGGAGCCCCTTCCCCATCCAACACTTGCAAGGAGCAGCAGGTGGCCCAGGGTTTGGGATCCAGGACAATAAATTCAGACACTAGCATCTGAGTACCTAACCTTGGGCAAGTTCCTGCTCTCTCAGCCTGTTTCATCACAGCGGCCATGGCTCACAGGCCCAGCCGCTCCGCGGCATGTGGGATCTTCCCGGACCGGGGCACGAACCCGTGTCCCCTGCATCGGCAGGCAGACTCTCAACCACTGCGCCACCAGGGAAGCCCGATACTAACTTTTAAAAATGACCCCATGTTTATTTCAGGATCATTCTAAGCACAAATATAATTGAATTAATGTAATGAAAGTGCTGGTTGTATTTCTGTCTGAGGTACAGTTAAATGAAGCCCGACTATTTATATAAAGTAACCATCGACTCCCACCCAAGACCATTGACTTTCTTAGGCTCTGTGGACACGCAGCGCACACACTGGGGGCCGCGCAGCGAGGGCAGTAAGGGCATGACCTTCATCTCCAACATGCAGAGAGCACTCGGCAAGTCCGGCCCATCACTAGCATCATGGCTCATGGTGGCACTTTGGAAAAGTTATGTAATTGCTCTGGGCCTCAAATGCCTCATCTATTAAATGCGTTGTCACAGACGTTCCATGAGACCAAATTGATGAAAGAAGAAAGTTTGTATCTGACTAGGAAGGACTGTTCTTCTAGACGGGAAGCCTCAGGTCTGGAAGGCAATTACTTGGCAGGTGCTGGAGCATCTGGGAGGGGGTGGGTACCTTTGGCTGGGGCTCCTCACCTTGAACCTGACCCAATGCCTCCATCTAAGGAGACTGTATCCTCTTCCCCCAAGAACCAAACCCAACTCAAGCCGCTGTCTACACCCCTTGAAGGATCTCCCTCCCTGGCCCATCTCTTGCAGCCTGGACACCCCTGTCCACACAGGGGACCACCCTTGGCCAGGGCCCCCAGGCCTCACCATGCTGACTCAGAGTAACGGTGAGCTGGGCACCCAGAGGCTGGTCTGGTCGGAATGAGAAGTAGTCATGGTCAGCAATGACAAAAACTTCGTAGGGAATGACACATATTCTGGGCACACAGCCGGGACAATGGCCATCGAACCAGGGCATGCCATCATTGAGATCGCAGGACACTGGCTGTGGAAGGCCCCTGTCAGGAGAGGATGCAGGTTAGCCCAGAGAGAAGAAGAATCACTCATTCACAAACATTATTGAGTGGTTCCCATGTGTAAGGCTTTGTTTAGGATCAGGGGGCCTGGCAGGGAACAAAACACACAAATCCCTGTCAACAGAGCTGACATCCTAATAGAGGGAGACACACATGAAACAACTGAAGAAACTAGGTCGTGTGTCAAATGGAGAACACTGTGCATAGACAAGTCAAGAAGGAAAGAGGTATGAAGAGGCCAGAAGGGCTGGGTTGGGGATATAATTCGAAATAAGGGAGGCAGGAAAGGTCTCTTAGAAAAGGTGACATCTGAGGAGATGAGAGAGGACTCCATGCAGATTCTGAAAGGGGATTTCGGGGAAAGGGGATTTCAGTGAAAGGGAACAGCAAGTGCAAAGGCCCTGGGGTAGGCACAGGTTTGGAGTGCTGTATAACTAGGCAGTTAACCAGTGTGCACAGAGTAGAGATGTAAGGGTGGGAGGTCTAGAAGCCTAGTTGTGGGAGGTGATGGGAGGCCAGTGCTCAAAAGGAATTTAAGGAAATATGATTATTTTGATTTCACTGGAACTGGGGAAAATTCAGAGTTATGAGCAAAGGAGTGACATTTTGGCATGCTTTGAAAGGATTCCTCTGGCTCCTGGGCTGTGGATACATTGGGTCGCAGGGGGTGGCAATATTGGAAGGGGAGGGACCAGTTAGGAGGCTTTTGGACTATCTCAGTGATAAGAAGTGTTTGGAACCGTGGCGTTAGCCAGATTCACATTCTATTTGAAGATAAAGTTGACAGCATTTGCTGATGGATTGAATGCTGTGGTGGAGAAGGAAAGGAGGGAAAGGCGACTGAAAAACAAAACAGTGGGGACTGTGGTGGCAGCGATGTCCTTGAGCAGCAAGACCAGGTGGGACTCCAGCTGCAGCCTCAGGCAGCCCTGGGACAGGACAGATCCTGCAGGGCGGGGCCAGGAAGGCGGCAGACGTGTGAGGTGGGGGGCTAGGGGTCGGGGTGGGAGGATCTGTTGTCCCCGAGCAGAAGGAAGTAGGTCACAGCTAAGGGTGGGAGGTGGGGTGGGGGCTGAGGACAGTGGACAAGGAAGACTGAGGCTCCCGGGAGGGCAGGAGAGAGAGCAGAAGGGCAGTGACGCTGTGGGGTGAGAGCGGCTCCTTCCCAGGGGCGGCCTCCAGGGCACACCCCAGACCCTGTGGTGCCAGCTGTTTCATTATTTCTATTATGGTGAGTCAGACTCTCACCAAATCCCAGAATGGTGGGAGCACCTTCCCGAATGGGGTAGGCCCGGGAGATGCTGTGAGGAGAGAGGAGAAACCGCCACTCTGCAGGTGGCAGGGCCCGGGGGGCACGTGGAGCCCTGCCATGCAGGCTGGACGCAGGACACTGGTCCCGCTCAGGCCACTTCCCCACCGTGTGGCCTGGGGGAGGGACCTCACCTCCACGGCCTCGGTTTCCTCATCTGTGAATTGGGCATCATATCCCTGCCCGCCTCACAGGGAGGATGAACCGAGATCGATTTCTGCCTGGTGATCTTGTTCAATTGTGACAAAACAAGAGAAGATTATCACCATCACCATCATAACGATATTAACACAGGAGGCTCTTCTCCCAAACCTGATGTCAGACACCAGCCCACGGGCGTGGCAGGCCGCCTGATGGGGCAGCAGCTCCTGGGCAGGGGCCTCCCTGCCCCGACCCCCGTCCAGCCCCGACCCCGGCACAGTCCCCACAGCAGAGGCCCTTCCTGCCCTCCGGCCCCAGGCCCGGCCTCACTCGCCTGTTCAGCCTGCGGTGGAGGGTCACGTTGACCAGCCGCTGGGAGTCCTGGGTGTCCGCCCACCTGCAGACGATGCGGCTGGTGTAGTCGTTATAACAGCGCAGGGTCTGCAGGGGGAAGGTCCCTGACAGGGGGAGGCAGAAAGCGGGTCACACCTCTCCCCTCCAGATGTCCCTTGTCACCGCCCCTCCCAGCCCCTCCTCGTATGTGGCACTGGGGAGGAGTCTCCCAGAGTCCCGTAGAGGCTCCTGGAGGCCAGACAGGTCCCCAGGAGCCCTGGGCGGGGCTGGGGGCTCTGCAGCTGTGAGGGTGCCAGCCGCGGACCCTCCTGTCTGCACAGAAACACATAGGCTAGTTGATTCACAGTGTATGTCCTGAGTCCCCACCTTGCCCTGCTCCTGGAACAGGGTCCCTCCCACCCCAGGGTGGAGACATGCATCAGGCACATGCCCTGCCCCTGGGCCCCTGGGTGCCACAGCCTGGGAGCAGAGGCACAAACCCACCCCTAAGGGGCAGTGTGGCAGGGCCTTACTCTGGGACGTCCCCACCCTGCTCTCGTGGTCAGCTGCTGGGAAAGGGAGCGTGGTCTCCAGGGTTATCAGGGGAGCCAAGCTCTCAATGAACCCTTGGGGAGGGGGGTTCATGGGCCTGAAGAGCCCGGGGAGCATCTCAGCAGGGCCTCCAGGCAGGAGGAGAGACCCCCCAGGCCGAGGGTCCCCAGGAGCAAAGGTGCCGTGATGGGAACTGGTTGAGGCCGTCTAGGTGCCGATGTCTGGGGGCGAGGGAGGGTCAGAGAAAGGACTGGAACGGCCAGCCAGGAGGTCAGAGGCCTCAGATGCCGCAGTGAGAAATGTGGGCAGAGAAGCCACACAACTGGAGAGGGCCTTCACAGGAGGCCAGAGAAGAATGAGCGGGAACGTGGGAGGAGGGAAGAGGGGACTCCAGGGACGACCAGGAGAGAAAAGAAATAGCAGGGGTTGCGGGGGGCAAGGAAGGAAGGGAAGGAAGGCTGGAGCGTAGGGTCTGGAGCTTCCTTGGGGATGGGGCGCAGCAGTGAGAAGGCGGAGGGAGAGGGGGAGGGAGCGATCGGGCTCACCTTGGGCCCCTGCCACGCAGGGCCCCCAGCAGAGCAGCAGCAGGGTCAGGGGGAGCAGCCCCCGGGGCAGCGCCATCTCTGGAAGAGCAGGTGGCTGGCTCAGGTGGGTCCAGGCCTGGGTAGGGTCTGGACTCCTCACTGTTCTAGAATCTTGTGTTCCTCCCCAGCTGGGAGCCAGGCCAGATCCATGTCCTCGCCTCTTGGGGATCCTGTCTCCAGGACCCTGCCTCTTCTAGGCCTGCGGAAGGAAGCATCAGCCCTTGGGACTCGGCCCACGTGGTGGGGTGGACCCAGGAGTGGCCCTGATGCCAGGGCTCCAGCTCCCACTGCTGCCTCAGCCTGGCACCTGGGACAGTCCCTTCTCCTCAGCCTCAGTGCCTGGGACGTGACCGTGAGGGAGATGCACTTAATGGCCTCTAAAGATGTGGGTTCCCACTGGATCGCACATTGGGTACCCAGTGCACCAGTGTTGAGAAAAATCTAAGAGGGAGGCCTGGTATTTGATTTGTCCCCAGGTCCCCCTGGTACTGACCCACATCTGCCTGGGGGAGTCACTGGGTGTTGGGAGTGTGGTCCTCCTCTGGATGTGAGCACATGCACGCTCACACACACACGCAGGGGCCGGGGACTCTCCCTGCCCTTTTCCATTTACCTCACTCCTCCCACACCACCCCCTGAAACGCCAGTTCCCTTTTCTCCGCAGAAGCCTGGGGATCTCCTTTTTTCATTTCATCCAGCCCTGGGAAGTACCAGGAGAGTAGAACAGAGAGGACTGTGACTCCTTTTCTGCCCATAAGATTGTCTAAAACTTCACTCAAGCTGTACACATGCACACCAGAAACTGTCTTGCTGGGAAAAGCATGGCCCTGGGCTCAGCCAAACTGACTTTCAACACAGGCTGTGCCCCTCCTGTGCACAGGCTGACTCACCAATGCTCCCTGAACCTTGCTCTCTGCATCTGTGCACAACCCAACGTATCTCACATGGTGGTCATGAGAAGAACCAAACTCAATGATGTTTACAGGGTGGTTAGTCCAGGAAATGCTCAGGAAGGAAGCGTGGGTTTGTCTGGAGCTGAGGGACAGTATTGTCCACTTCAGGTCCTGCAGGGGCCAATGCCATGGCAGGCTTGGGAGAGTCTGTGTGAGCTGGGGCAGCTTGCTCTGCCTACCTGTAACTTGCCTAAAAACTCAGAGCTTCTCTTTGGGTCTTAGCACAAATGTAAATATTGCACGTGTAAAGAGGTCAATTCATCTGAAAGTCAGTTATAGGTTTAACACAATTCTAATCAAAAATTAACAAGATTTTTTTGTGTGTGGGAGCTCAGAAGAAAAAATATATGTATATATGAGGACAGTTAATGAGATTTTTTAAAATAAGGAGTCTCATAGAAAGCAAGCTTATGGTTACCAAAGGGCAAGTGGGGGAGGGATAAATTGGGAGTATGGGATTAACAGATATACACTACCATATATAAAATAGATAAACAACAAGGATTTACTGTAGAGCACAGGGAACTATATTCAATATCTTGTAATAAACTATAATGGAAAAGAATCAAAATGTGTTTTCACACACACACACACACACACACACACACACACACACACACACGATAAATCAATGGACGTACTGACCAGACAAACTCTATTTCACCAGAGAATGTACTCTGTGATGAAGAAGCAACCACAAATCAGTGTGAAGTGATGGAATAATAAAAAGTGTTGAGACAATTGAATAACAACATAAAACATATCAGCCTAAATCCCTACCTCCCACCATTCTCCACATATCAGGTCAATGAAATGTATGTAGTTAAATCATATGAAACTTGCAAACCATAGAAGTGAATCTCTGAACTATTTAAGCTTCAAAGCACTAGAAGAAATCAGAGAGACAAAGGCTGACAGAAATGCATAAAAGTGAACTCTTTTGTATTTTATACAAATAACTGAACCATAAAGCAGAGGACAAATTGCAAAATAAATGTGTTAGAAGTATGGAGAACAGGTGACTACCCTTACACTGTAAATAGTTCAAGCAAATTAATGACATCAAAGGACACAAGTCTAAAAGACACGTACAAGCAGAGAATACATATTAGTGGCTAACAATTATAAAGTGCTTACCATTAGCCAGGCACTGTACTAAGGGCTTTACAGATGTTAATACATCAACGTGTAGGTTAAAATCTCCACTTTGTAGTTGAGGAAATCGGTATAGGGTCCGTGATCATACAGCTAGTAAGGAACAGGCTGACATTGAAACCCACAGCAGGTTGGCTTTAAAGTTTATGTTCTTAACCACTATGCCAATAGTGGTTGTATTTCCCAATTATTGGTATCATATGTGTCTATTCTGACATATACTGACCCAGTAGACATTCTACAGACATGCACAGATACAGCAAAGACAACACAAAACTTTAAAACATCTTAATTAACATCCTCAGGGAAATTTGAGAAATCATAGGCATTTAAGAACAGACTGCTATGCAAAGAACAAACAGAGTTCTTGGAATCTGAAGGTATGAGATCCATACAAAACAAATGAACAAACAAAGAAACAAACACCACAACTCAATAATGGGCTAAATCACAGAGTTAACACTATAAACCGTCATGTTACAAAAGTAGTTATTGAAGACAGCAAATAAGCAAGGAGATGGAAAGTCTTAGAGAAAAGTTGAGACCTAGAAAAGAAATCCAGGAGTTCCAACATCTAGAAGCAGAAGACAGAGAGAATTGAGGGCAGGTATGGCAGACAGTGGCAGCTACCTAGCTGTCCCTTTCCTCCTTGGTAACAGAAGCTCAGGTTTTAGCTAGGTTTATTGCTGCACAGAATAAAAGATTATATTTCCTATACTCTCCTATTGCTAAGTGTGGTCATGTGACAAAATGTTGTCCAAGAAGATGTGAGTGGAATCATTGGGTGTGCCTTCCGAGAAAGGCTGCTTAAAGGAAGCTGGCTGAGGTAAGAGGAATCCATTTTTGTCCTCCTGCTTTTTTCCTTTCCTCCAGTCTGCAATTTGGAAGTGATGGCTGGAGCTCCAGCAACCATTTTGGATTACAAGGTTATCTTGAGAGTGGAGGTCATATGCAACAGAAAAAGAGGAACCTCAATTCCTCTTCTCACTGTGAAACAACCATACCAGTCTGAGACTGCCTACTTCTGAACATCTTCTATGTGAGGGAAAAAATTAACTTCTATATTATTATGCCACTGTTATTTGGGGATTTCCACGTGCAACCAAAGAGATACACTTGGAAACAGAAGAAAAATTCACAGGGCTTTAAAGGAGACGATAATCCACTAAGTGAAAAGCAAGATTCATTTTTTTTAATAGCACCAAACTCAGTCACATGCTAATGAGCTTTCTGTCATCAAAGAGTAAAAGGGTAATCCTAGAAGCTTCCAGAAGGAAAGAGACAAACAAACAAGTTATTTTCAATGAAAAAAGATCAGGTTGGCAAGATTCTGTCACAAGTGACCTGGAACTCTAAATAGATAGTAATGTCTTGAAAATACTGAGAGGAAAATATGTTTTAACCTAGAATCTTAAAAAGTCAAGCTTATTTTGAAGTTCAAGGGCAAAAACCCACAACATTTTGGAAATGTAAGGACAATGAAAGCTTTTCAGATGTTTTCTAAGAAAATTAGTCCAGTGTGGATTTCAGAAAATATAAAAGGTCCAGGAAAGAAAGAGAGCATGTGATACTGGAACCAGTGTTGAGAGAAGAAACCAATAAGACTTACAGTTAAGTAAAGAAGAATAGTTACTGTATAAAGTGAAAATAAATAAATATGGTAACAATATTGAAGTAAAACTAAGATGATTTTAACATGGCAGTTGGCTGTGAGGTTAGGGGTGAAAAGAAGAGGAGAACTGAAAACTTGCTAAGGATCTTGTCTGGTTCTGGAGGAGCGTATATATTCTAAGTAAGCCCAAATGCTGACGGAAAATATAAGTTAAATATGTGTGTTTAAAATGTAAGGGTTAAAAATCACTAAGAGTGAGGGGTAAACATGGGAGCAAGAGGATGACAGGGAGGGGCAAAGGAGAAGGAGGGAGAGGGAGAAAGAGGTGAGAAAAGCCAAAAGCTTTCTCACTCCAAATAAAATAAACATGTACACAAAAATTCCCAAACTCATGAAGAAATTTAATGGTAAAAGTAAAAACTGGAAAAGGAAAAAAAAAATCAAAGCACAAATTCACTCCAGACAAAAACAATTTCATAGGACAATCTGACAAAGACTTTAAGAATGTATCAACTCTATTCATGATTAAAAGAAATAGATCAACAGATTAAAAGGAAAAAAAGGATAAGTTTACCTTGACAGTTGCTCCTAAATTTTTGGTAATACAAAAGCCATTCCTGATTAAACAAAGAAATAAACCTTGGCAAATGAGGAACTGAAGGGAACATTGGCATTTCTGGGTATGTGCTAGAAACCTGTGGCAATATCAGAGTCAAAGGGAAATGTCAGCGCCCTCCCAGTTAAAGGGACGAAAAGGAGAAGGCTGCCTGCTGTTGTCATGACCACTATTTGGGGGTCAAGGGGTCAATCCTTCCCAAAATAATCCTTCCCTTAGTTTAGATTAAGACTAAATTAAGAGTAAATTAAGACTCCAAAAGGATTTTCAATTGGCTTAACAAACTGATTCTAGATTACAACAAATCAAACATGAGGGACTTGCTCTATTAGCTAGAAAAATAATGAGTGTAATAGTAGACAGATGGTTATTTAAGGAAAATAACCAAGTAGGAAGTTGGGAAGTAATAATGGAATTTCAAATCCCAGAGGAAAGCATGGGTTGCATACTCATAATTAATGATATTGAGACAATCAGCTGACCTTTTTTTAAAAGTTAGATTACTACTTTACATATTACCCACATCTCCAAATTCTAGATGGATTAAAGATTTAAAAGTCAAAACTAAAATGATAAAAGCATTAAAAATATTTCTTTAATCTTAGCGGTTGAATAAGACGCCGAATCCAGAAAGTATGAAATAAAAAATAATGACAGATTTGACTTAAGAGCAATGAGCACATTTGCATACAATGCAAGATATCTTAAACATGTCAGATAAAAAAGACAAATGATAATCTGGAAGAATATATTTTCAACGTATATAAACAAATGGTTCATATACATAATAAATGGAGCACTCCTAAAATTAATACATAAATACAATGAACCCATCAAGAAATGGAAAAAGGACATTTCCATGCACGTCATACATGGAATCCAAATGGCCATTAAACACATGGAAGATACACAACTTCACCCATCACCAGGAAAAGGACGTATCCAAGCAAGAACCAGATACTTTTCATCCATTACATTGGACACAATTAAAAGATTGTTTCCCTAAAGAGAAATCAGCTTTTTTATGCACAACTGTGAGGTGTATGTTAGTTCAGCTACTTTGAGGGTGGTTTGACAATATCTATTACTAGTCTGAACGTGCAATCTCTTGCCCAGCAATTCTGCTTCTAGGAATCTGAGCTGCAGAAATAGTTTCACAGGTGTGGAAAAATTGGAAATCATGTAAGGGTCTAGCAACATGGGATTGGGTAAATTGTGGGGTGTCTATACTAATAAATGCTATGTATCTCTTGGGGCTAATTTATGAGTTAAATCTCCATGTATTATTCTGGAACGTTGTCCAAAATGTAATATTAAGTGGAAAACTAAGTCATAGGACAATATGTATGTTATTATCTCATTTATGTACCCCCAATTTTTAACAAAGAAGATATCCATATATTTACTTGGTTAGTGTTAAATACGTTCATTAAAGAACTCATGAAGTATCCTGTAGTATTAGTGGATATAGCACAACATAAGTAAAGCTAATGAATGAAAAAAAGTGTGACCAAAAATTAATAGGAAAGGTTTTACTCATTATAAAACCATTAGAAAACAGGGAAGATGTAAGTAGAGAAAATTAGAATCTGTTTATACAAAAGTGTAACAGTGGGGCCTTTGAAGACTTAACATCACACATTTGCAACTTGTCACTGGAGCCTGTCTGGCGAGTGTCCACAGGCTTGTACCCCCCTGGGGACCCGCAGAAACACCTGCCCTCCCATCCACAGGGCAAGTGCACACACCTGCACACATCCGGATGCAGACACCCCCAGACGCTCCCCACTCAGCCAACACACTTCAGTACAGGGCATCCACATCTGGGCCCAAACCCAATTAAGCAACAGCGTGTCAGGGAGGAGTGTGACCGTAAAGAAAACATTCTTGGACGGGGGAAGACAAGTCTCTAAGTAAGTAAGGGACTGGGCGTCTTCTTATCTTCCAAAGTGAGCTTCTCAACCCGCACCAAGCTCTGGGCCTGGCCACAGCAAGGCTCCCGGCTTCATCCTCTGTCTCCCAGTATCTCTCCATCTTTGTGGACATCCACATATGCATATGCGTATGCTCGCGCGCGCGCACACACACACACACACTCTCTCTCTCTCTCTCTCTCTCTCTTTGAACCAGGATGTCAGGAACTATCAGTGCTCTCCCCATTCCAGACGTGAGACACAAGCCCAGGGCAGGATATTCTCACTGCCACCAACACCTTTGTGACAACTTAGTGACAAAGCAAAGACAACGGTACACAGGGGTCTGACTCCCAGGCCTGAGCTCTCCACCGCCCCAGGTATCTTCTCTGCTGCCAGGACAGCAGGATCCTCCAGTGAGGCCTAGGCCCCCCGAAGCCCTTCATACAACACCCAGGCAGGTCGGCCCTCACTGTCTTCTCGTCCACTGGCTGCCTAGGAGTCTGGGTTCAGGACTTCCCAAGAGACCAAGCGCTGACCTCCCAAGTCCTCAGAGCACACCTGTGCACTCAGCACCCCCAGGCTCTCCCTGTCCTTTCCATCCCAGGCTCCTACACTCCCCCTGCTCCCCACCCTGCCCTTTAGCCTACCCCCAAAGCCGGGCCGTACCTCTTTGCGCTGGGACAGACGGACCTTCTGCTGGAGTCTCCAGGCGGTAGCCAGCCAGCTTCTCAGTCTTCCTACTTACGCTGACGTCATTAGGAAACAGAGAAGCTGAAAGAGGAAGCGGTGCTGGCCTGGCCTCTTTCCGTACAAGTGACTCTTTAGGAGACTGCCCAGCTTCTTAGAATTGTGGACACCAAGATATCAGTTTTTTTTTCTGAGGCTTACTGACTTTGCAAACGTTGTTCCTTCGGCCAGAATTACTTCTACCTTCTATCCTTGGTCTTTGTGTAAACTTTCACGCATCCTCTCTCAGCTCAATGCAAAGTTCCTCCATGCAGCCTTCCTTGACACCCCCAGGGGGATACAGGGGGAAGTGGCTGCAATACCCAGAGCAGGTGAGAGCCCAGAGCCGCAGGGACCTGGACTCCCACCGCCACCTGCTCAAAGTGTGACCTTTTGCAAATTACCTGCATGTAACTTCACCAGGCTCCCGGAACCACCTCTGTGACTTACAGGCATCTGCAAACATCGAAGGGCCATGGAAATGTCCCAGAGCAAGACCTTAGCTCAGAGCCTGGGGCGCAATAACCCTAAGTGTTAGCTGCTATGATTTTGATTCCCCTGGGGTCCCTTTGCCTTGCACCTCCCTCCCCCACTGTCCCACAATCCTCGGGGCTCACAGCTGTCTTTCCCCAACACTGTCTTGTGGGGCTCCCTTTCTCTCCCCAGTACCCAGCTTGTGCCCTGGCACTGACGGGGCCCTTAGCGACTGTGTGTGGAACGGATGAATGAATGAATGAATGAACGAATGACTCCCTGAGCACAGCAGGGCCGGGGTTAAGGCCGAGTGAGTGTGGCATCCCCGTGGGTGCAAAATTTCAGGAGACACCCAAATACTCAGTAATCAAGATAATATTTTAATACAATATTGTAAAACAATTTTTTAAATCCATGATGAACAAAATATAAAATTTTAAACGAAGACAGGCTTGGTGACAGTTCACGCTGAGCCATACTGGAGTCTGGCTGTAGGAGGAAGCAGTATCTTTTCTCCTGAGCAGAGACACAGTGACAGGAGAGAAGAGAAATGAAGGAAGAGGGTACAGGGCAGGGGTGGGGACCAGGGGCGGGGAGTGCCCAGAACCTGTGGCCACTGGATTTCTGGCCTGATTGTTCTTTGCTTTTCTTCTTCCAGGAAAGGCCTGGCTGGGAAGTGCCTGGAATGCCCCACGGGGCAGAGGAAGCATGGGCTGTGCTCCTCTGTTGTGGTCTGGAGGGTGGGAACCCCACCCAGAAGGGGTCACCCCAGGCCTGGTCACTAGTGGGAGGAGATAGGCCCTTCCAGAAATCGAGGTGGTGTGGGCTCACTGGACTGAGCTCTGTGACCTGGGATCAACACGCGCTGGGCTCTCCAGGTCTCCAGGGAGCACGAGGGGCTCCATCTTGTCACCTCGGGGAGGGCCTAACACCTCCCCACCCTGTTTCCCCCACCTAGAGAGGGCAACAGACCCACACTGCTGAGAAGTCTGGCTCCCAGTTAAAACGCTGTGCGTGCTTTCCAGCCCTGACCACACGCAAGCACCAAGCTTTCCCTGGCTGCCCTCCACCTCAGACGGGGTACACACAGTGCAGGGCTGGCTCTGGGGGAGCTGAGGTCGAGGACTCAGGTGCCTGCCTCTTTTGCATCTTTGCATTCCTAGGCCTCTTAGGTGGAGGCCTTGGGTGGAGGCCTCCTTATGGGGGGAGGGGAGGACACTTCCCCCTTCTGACTCAGAACCCTGTGCTTTTTCACTCCAAGCCCTAGCCCTGGTCCTCCCCCAAACCCAAGGTCCATAAAAGGGCTGGAGCCTTGTGTTCTGGCTCCCTCAACAATGAGAGCATTCCCCCTATGGGGGAAGGGGAGTCGGCTCTTTCACCGGTTTTACAATCTTGCTTATACCGTCTTATAGTATCTTACACCGCCGCAGTAAGTGATGACGGTTAACTCTCTCAGTCATTGGCTTGTTATTGTAATCAGCTCTCCGATACCTGGCAGCCCAGTTCCCTCTCCCCGCTCAGCTGAGTTCCCGACAAAGGTCACACTCCTTCCTCAGTGGGCAGAGGTACCCCTTAGCCTCGGGGCTCCCTGTGTGATGAGGACTCACTGATGGGAATGTGTGACCAGGACCCAGCAGGGAGGTGGCCTGAGCATGCAGCGTCAGAGGTTAACAATGGTCCACTCCTAACAATAAAGTTGCCAATAATACAAAAACCAATAAGCAACAACAACAAGAAGTTAGGCAAAAATAAACCAACAGAAGCTCAATTAGGTTGCTGAAGCGTGGCTATGATGTGAGTGTGAGCTCCCAGAGGGCAGGATGGGGCGGGTGGCTGCTCAGCACTGCTCTGATGGGAGGGTGGAGGATGCCTGCATCCCACCCAGTTCAAGGCAGGCTGGCTTTTCTCAGCTCTGTGATTCTTTTCTCAACTGCCATGAATGTCGTGGAGCCCAGCTCCTCTCTGGCTGGGACTTAAGAAGTTTCGCTTGTAGAATTAAAAAAAAAATTCTCTACCATATTTGCATTTTTGTTTGTTTTCATTATATTAATTTATTTATTTATGGCTGTGTTGGGTCTTCGTTGCTGCACGTGGGCTTTCTCTAGTTGCGGCGAGCGAGGCTACTCTTCGTTGCAGTGCGTGGGCTTCTCGTTGCGGTGGCATCTCTTGGTGCGGAGCACAGACTCTAGGTGCCACGGCTTCAGTAGTTGTTGCACTTGGGCTCAGTAATGGCTCGCGGGCTCTAGAGCGCAGGCTCAGTAGTTGTGGCGCACGGGCTTAGTTGCTCCACAACATGTGGGATCTTCCCGGACCAGGGCTTGAACCCGTGTTCCCTGCATTGGCAGGCGGATTCTTAACCACTGCACCACCAGGGAAGTCCCTGAATTTAAAATATTTTAAAGTTCCATACTCTAAAATGCAGAAATCCTGAACGTACAGTTTAGGGATTATTAATAAATCTATACACTCTTATAACCATCACTAGATCAAATACAGGACATTCCCAGACCCCAGAAGGCTCCTTTGTGCCTCCACCCTGTCACTCTCTCTCAAAGATAACCATGACTCTGATTTCTCTCACTGTAAATTAGTTGTCTTTTTTTCTTAATTGGAGTGAAATATACATAGCATAAAATTTGCCATTTTTACCACTTTGCACAGTTCAGTGGTATTAAGTGCATTCACATGGCTGGGCAACCATCACCACCATCCATCTCCAGAACTTTTTCATCATCCCGAATTGAAAGTCTGTCCCCATTAATCAATAACTCCCCATTCCCACCTCCCCCTAGTCCCTGGCAACCATCATTCTACTTTCTGTCTCTATGAAATTGACCATTCTTGGTACCTCATATAAGTGGAATCATACAATATTTATCCTTTTGTGACAGGCTTATTTCGCTTACCATAATGTCTTCATGGTTCATCCACGTTGTAGCATGTGTCAGAATTCCTTTTTTGTTTGTTTTGTTTCTAATCTTTTTTTTTTTTAACATCTTTATTGGTGTATAATTGCTTTACAATGGTGTGTTAGTTTCTGCTTTATAACAGAGTGAATCAGTTATACATATACATATGTCTCCATATCTCTTCTCTCTTGCGTCTCCCTCCCACCCTCCCTCTCCCACCCCTCCAGGCAGTCACAAAGCACCGAGCTGATCTCCCTGTGCTTTGCGGCTGCTTCCCACTAGCTATCTACCTTATGTTAGAATTCCTTTTTTTTCAAGGCTGAATAACTTTCCATAGTATGGACAGACTATGTTTTGTTTATCCAGTCATCTGTCAGTGGACATCTGGGTTGTTTCTACCTTTCAGATTACTGTGAATAGTGTTGCTATGAACACTGATGCACGCATACCTGTTCAAGTCCCTGCTTTCATCTCTTTCGAGAATATTCCCAGAAGTGGAATTGATGAGCGTATAGTACTTTTGTTTAAATGATTGAGGAGCTACCATTCTGAATTGTTCCTGTTTTTGAACTTCACTTGTATGGGATCACTTTATACTTAGTTGCATCTTACTTGCTTCAATTAAACAAAGTGACAGGCAAAAGCTTTCTGACTCCAGACTCGTCCACAGCCTGCTCTGTTCTGTTATTCATTCTAACTCGCTCATGCCATGGGTAACCCCTGACTCTGAAATTCTGGTCTAAAGACCACCTGCAACTTCTGAGGTGCTGTGAAAAATGTAGATATCAGACCTCCAGATAAAATGAGAGTGAAGCAAAATCACAGATTATATCTCTCAGATACTAATCAAAATGAACATGAAAATCAGACAGAAATGTACCAGTAGCAACCAGTCGAGGATGTGGAAGTGACCTTCTGCTCTCGATTTTATGACACAGAAGCAAGGAAACCTCGAAGAGGCGCAGGAAGCTCCTCTGGCCCTTCAGTCAGAAGCAATACTGAGAAAGAGGGTGAATCAGCAAATCTGAACAGAAAAGCCCTTCAAGGTGGAGAGGAGCTGGTCAAGGGACAAAGTAGACACCCTGCAAAAATCTGGGGAACCGTCCGCAAGGCTCCTGCATACCACCTGCACAGGATCAGAAACAATCAGGCCAGCCTCTGCTGCTCCCCTGTGGCATTCCACAGTGAATCAAGCAGACAAAGACAGCACAAGATCTATGACTTCAGTTGGTGTGATGCTCTAGATACGATGAGGGTCCCTTTCACAACGAAACCCCTAGATCCTGGGTCCACTTAGTCTTTAAGCGCACTGCTGGATTCCCGAGGGGAGAAGGACTTCTCTAAGGCACCCCTTCTTTTCAAACAAAAACCAAAACAGCAGCAAAAATCAACAAAAATAGTGAGCTGAAGCCCGAGTATTGAGCAAACTGGAAACGTGGTGTCGAATTTGCGATCAGTGCAAATGCTGACTAACTGCTCTGACCATTTGGAACGGATGCCTTGGGCTCCCAACAACAGGGGAGGCTGAACTCAAGATTCTCACCTTGAACTCAGAGCCCAGGAGGAGACCACAATCGATTCTAGGGTAGGATAGCCTCTGCCTCCTGGCGGGAACAAATGTAAATCTCTCTGGAGGAAAGCATTCTTGGTTTCCCATCTATAAGCTCACAATCTCACCAAACTCAACAAAAGAAGCTGCAGAAAGTCAGCAGAAACAACAACCGTAGATATAGACCCCCTAAGAAACAAAGGCTTTGGAATAATCAGATATTGGACATAAGATATATGTGTAAGAAAGACAGAGATAAAATCTGTAGTCACACACGCTCTCTCCTAACTTCCCTCCCTCTCTCTTTTCTTTCTTTTCTCATTATCCTTATTTGCTCACCGACCCATGTGTAGCCCACCTCTGTGCTGGGCTGTTACCCTGCTCTGACGTCCACTGATACAGGGTAGAATTGGGCCCTTCAAAAAAGATACGTTGCTGCCTTAACCCCTAGTACTTCAGAATGTGACCTTCCTTGGAAATAGGGTCTTTAGAGAAGTAATCAAGCGAAAATGAGGTCATTAGGGTGGACTCTCATCCAATATGACTGGCTTGCTTATAAAAGGGAAATGTGGAGACAGAGATACGCACAGAGGGAAGATGTATAGACACACGGGGAGCAGAAGGCCGTGGGACTGTAATGATGCATCTCCAAGCAAAGGAACATCAAGGATTGTCAGCCAACACTGGAAATTTGGACGAGGCAAGGAAGCATTCTCCCCTAGAGCCGCCTGAGTAAGCTCTGCCCCGCTGACACCTTGATTTTGGACTTCAAGTCTCCAGAACTGTGAGACAATAAATGTCTGTTGTTTTGAGCTACCCAGTTTTGGTACTCCGTTACTGCAGCCCTAAGAAAGGAATTCACCCTCCTTGCATGAGTCCTGGCTGCCTTCCCGCCCTCATCAGTAACTCTGACTGAAAAGGAAGGAAGGGAGGGAGGGAGTCTGGAATCAGAATTTGAATACAGGCCCATCTGTCTCCAGAGGCCATGTTCTTAATTATTCCACTCTTTTTGTGCTCCAGTAGGAAAGCTAAGTAGCTGAAACAGAGATTGTGTGGCCTGTAAAGCCATATTTACTATCTGGTCCTTTATAAAAAAGAAACTTTGCCAGCCCTGCTGTAGTAGATAATCAAAGAGAATCTGATAAGAGCATGAGGAATGGAGGGATGACCACTGCCCAGCGAGGCAAGGGAAGGCTTCCAGGGGCAGGGACAGCGGAGTGAAGGAGGATGTAAAATTTTGACATTCACTCACATATCCATCCATTCAAATAGCACTGAGCACCTGCCATGTGCTAGGTGTTGAAGACGAGTAAAAGCTGTTGCTTAGCCCCATGGAGTTCATAATCCAGGGAGGGTCATGGGCAAACCTCTCCCTCCTATGCCCTGTGAGGACCTCCCACTCACAGTGGAAGCACGTGGAAACCGGAGATGCATCTCCTAAGAGATCAGAAAAGGCTCCACAGAGGAGGTGTTCGCAGAGCTAGATCTTGGAGTTTATGGAGGCTCTTGCCAGGCAGGCTTCTTGGAGGTGAAGGCTTTTACTGATCGCCTCTGGGGTCTACTCACTGACCGATCTGGCTCACTTAGGAGGGCACCAAGCAGTCAAAAGGGCTTCCACACAGGACTGGGTCCACACCCGCACTTCCAGGCTCCCCGGCAATGAGTGGCACCCCAAGGTCAGAGCTAGTTAGAGGTTGAGTGGAGGCCAACACTACCTCTGATGACTTTGAGGAGAGTCAGGGATCCCAGGAGCAAACGTGAAATCCTGAACCTTCTATACCCTTTCCTCCCGCTGCACACTCCAGCTCCTGGGGCCTCGGGAAGAAAGATGACCAAGGAAAACTCAACATCGCCCCATCTCTTCACTAGGAAACTCAGTGAGAGGAGGAACCATAATGGTCCCGACCTTCTCCTGCCTCTGCCCTCCCCAATCCCTGCAGAGTTTTCATTTTAGCATATTGCCCACGGTCTATAGCAGTTGCTTGCATTTCTGTCTTCCCTGGAAGCCTGACAACCAGTCAGGAGCAGGGACCATACCGTTTATTTCTTACCATTTATTTCTTATTCTGATGCCAAGGATTGGTCGATACCCAATTAATGTCTATTGAACGGACTAGAATGTAGTTAATTCAGCAGAGGGGACAGGATGGGATGGAATCAAATAAGCACGGTAAAGGCATCAAAAGACGAACTCAGTAGCTCATAGGTGGCCTCCCTACATCAATCTCAAAGGTCACAGGCTCTTCCAATCGTCCTTTTTTGGGTAAGTTCTAAATTCCTTTTGACTGGGAATTTATCTACCATCATACTTTTCACAAAATATTTTATGGTATCTAAGTGACTTCCTTCTTCTTTCTTGAGCAACTGCAACCACCAGAACCTCAGCTCATTATCTCCTCGGTCCAGCCAGCCCCTGTCCTGAAGGTCTTTCCATAAACAATTTACATTCAGTACCTCTGACCCTCTTGCCTTCCCACCTGCTAATAGATCTGAATTTGTGTTGATTCTGCTCTGGCAAAAACTCAGCCTTCTAGAACTTTCTACCTGCCTCTCTGCCACACCCTAGTCAGGCCTTATTATGTCTCCAAGAGTTTCCCATCAGACAGTCCTGCCTTGCGCCACTCTCAGTGCCAGCCCTTCCTCACAGGGCTGCCGTGTTGCACAACTCCAGAAGACACCATTCACTTGTGCTGTATGGGATTTGGAATGGTATGTCCTGAGACATTGCAACACTGTGACCCCGAGTGGTCACCAGAGTGATCTGTCAACCTCGTTGCTCAAAAAAAACATCAACCCCGGGATTTTCATTACCCAGGGCATTAACTCTGAGTCCATCGGAGTAATTTAAAACACTCCATGGATCTACCCTTCCAGACTTACATGTCACCACTTGCAAACTCCCCCCAACCGGACCGTCCTCTAGAAGTGTACTCTGAAACTCATCATTTCTAAGACCTTGAGTCACTATTTCCCACTTCTCTCTTCCGTGTTTTCAAACTGGTCCTCTAAGCCGTAAACATAAACAGGCTTCTGTCAGCTTTAAAAACAACCCCCTCCTTTGCCCCAGCATTCCTCTCAATCACCATCCTCCTCCTCCTCATTCGCTTAACCAATATTTTTGAACACCCACTGGGTGCCAACCCTTTGTTCTAGGCGCTTAGGGTGTATCAGTGGACACAGCTGACAAGGGTCTCTGTCTTCGGGACCGCTTTGGTCTCACGAGGGAGAGACACACTCACCAAAGATCATAAGTTAGTGAAGGATAAATGCACGTAACAGTTTTGAAGGGGATAAATGCTACCATGGGAAAGACAGGTGGAGCAGGGTAAGGGGATTGGGTGGGTGAGGGAAGAGCAGTTTGCAGCATTAAATGGGATGGTCGGGTCCACCTCCTTGGGCAGAAGAGACACTTGCCGCTTCTAAAAATCTTGGCTACAGTCACCACCATCACTTCTCACCTCCCACTTACTCCTCAGCCCAGGGAAGTCTGCTCCATATACGTTGCCCCTGACAAGGCCAGCAAGGCCCTCCACGTTGCCAAATCCATGGTCACCTCACTGTGGAAATAGAGCTTAGACACTGTTGAACACTCGGTACCTGATGCATGTTTGTGCCTTGGCCTTGGAACACTACGCTTTCCTATTTTCTTCGATTTCTCCTTCATCATCTCTTCTTTCTCTGCCCACCCCTTAAGTGACAGCGTTTCCAATGCCCATCCATGCCCTCGGCTCAGCTCAAGCTGCTCTCCCAAGAAAGTTTCATCCATATAACATGCTGAGAAACCCAGATCTGTTTTATCCCCGAACCCTGGAGAAATCTACAGGATCCTTTCTGCTTAGGAAAGTTGAAGCCCTTGCTCTCTAGCCAGAAACTTGCTCCGCATAACTAAGTTGCAGGAATCTGAAGGGTCCCTGGCAGAGCAGGAAGAAGGAAGTGGAGGATTTAGGTTAGAGCCCATGGTCTAAGGTAAGAGGAGTAATAGGAGAAGGATTGTGGTGGGCTGCAGAGACCCTGTAATTACGGTCACAAGCGAAGCCCAAGTAGAGAGACCACCAGTGAGAGCTGCTTGGGGTCTGAATGGCCATTTCCGGTGGCATGTTCTGTTCCAACCCTGCAGTCATGGTAAAGGCAGGTTGCCTAGATTGCTATGAACCCCAGCACAGGGTGTTAGAAGAGAGAACATCCTTCTCTGTCTGCGCTGGGTTTTTGCTTTCTGTGGTTTCCCTCCAGGCGGCCATAATGAAAGAGGGAGCAGGTGTGTCAGTGTGGCTACGGAACCATGTGACTTATGACAATACCAACTTGACCAGAAGGAGCAATGGGACAGCTGAACCCCCAGTGCCTCTCAGGCACTAAGATCTAGTTGTCTTCTAGTAGAAGACACCATTTTTTTGGCCAAACCGTGTTGACTTTCCACCTAGCCACATAAGCCTGTGACGAGCAATCACCATATTGACAAGGAAATGAGCCAGAAACAACAAACAGTAGATACTGACCCTCAAGAACCAAAGATATTGGAATAATCAGATCTTGGATATGACATATTCTTGTCCCAAGTCCCAAGGAGGCAGAACTTGATCAGCCTGAGCTATGTATGGTAATTCTCCTCTTGCCAGGGATTGGCTTAAGGAAGAGGCATGTGCACTCAATCTGGCCAAAGAGTCATGAAGGGTAACCTTGCTTTCCAAGGGAAGACATCGTTCCTACCTCCTGACATTGTCCTCTGCCTGTGACGCCTGGAGCCACGCCAGCCATCATCCCCCACATTCTGAGCTGTTAGAGCAGAAGGAGGGAAAGCATATGGGTTCCTGATGAGGTCGAGACCCTGCACTGACTCACACGGTACTGTCCCCCCTCCAGGCACCATGTCTTACTGCTCAGCTACTTTCAGTGGTTTTCTGGTTGCTTGCAGCTGAGGGGGCCCTCTTTGCTGCACCCTTTTATATACTATATATTCTTCCCCCATTCATGGCATCCCTCTTTGCTCCACAAACCCTCCCAGATCTTCCCCCAAAGTGACGCCAACCAAGTCCTTGTGACTCAGAGTGTGGCCCCTCGATCACCAGCAGCAGCATCACCTGGCATCTTATCAGAAAAGCAGAATCTCAAGCCTCACTGCAGATCCAGCGAACCAGAATCCATATTTTAACAAGATTCTCCGGGTGATGTGTAAGCGCATCAAAGCTTGAGGAGTAAAGAATGACTCCAGATGGTGCCTCACCTTGACTACTTGTCTCTTTCGTGTATATTAAACTTTTCTCGTTGTAATGCCGTGGTTACCAATGGCAGGGCAGCCAGAGTGGAGCATGTGCAGGGTGGCCCTGAGTTCCTTGACTCTACCAGGCTAGGCTGGAGCTCTGCTCCAGGGCCCCTCACTCCTGAGGGTAGAAGAATGTAAGCTGACCCTCAGTGATTGCTTGTCTTCTGGCCTCATTTTGGGTTTTTTTTTTCCACACAAGATCTGACTACAGAGCAAAGGCATGACTTAAACTCCTTAACTTAAAGCTGCTTAACCTACACCGCTGAATTTACCTATTTAACTTGATGCTTTTCCTTGCTTTCTATCATAGACAGCTCCATTTGATCAATACCCCATGCATCCCCCTAACATTTCGGTATTTCGTGTCTGGTGCTCAGATGCACCCCCATCTGTGAGCCTCAGACCTCCAGCAACTCAGCCTCCCACACAGCCTTGTGCGAAGGTGCCGTGGGGCATGACTACAGGCCAGTGTCTACCCAAGGGACACCATTTTTAAAAACTCCCCTGTTTTGAAAATGTTCCCCTGAAATTCTGTGTATTAATTTGATATTCCTGAAGAGATTCTGGTATCTGAAGCTTCTCATGCATTCAGCTCTTTTGCATGATGCCTGAGCTGATCGGTAGTAAACATTGCCATGAAGTAGCAGCTATGATCATAATTTCCTTACAATCTGAAAACAACCGGAGGGACCTCCCAGGCGGTCCAGTGGTCAGGACTCTGTGCTTCCACTGCAGGGGGCATGGGTTCAATTCCTGGTCGGGGAACTAAGATCCTGCATGCCTCGAGGTGTGGCCAGAAAATATAATAAACAAAAGAAAACAAAATAAAAGAAAATAACAGGAAATTTTGCTTCTGAACAGGCAGCCAAGAAGTTATGAGGAAGTAACTGTGTGTCTGCAAGGGATTGGGGGTATCCTCCTTGATCACTTAGTACGTCCAGCCGAGAAACGTTGACAGGACTGCACAAGATGGGCAGCGTCATAAGCCTGCCATTCACTTTGATATGATCCCAGATATCCACTCTTTTCCATGCTTTCTTCCCCTGAAGGACAAAGCACTACATTGCAAATGGCTTTCCGAACCTTAGGACCCAGCATGGCCTCGTGACCATGGCAGTGTCGTGTGGAGGCATGGACAGTGGTCCTGGGTTCCCACGTCTCCAGAGAAGAAACAAACTCTCTCTTCCCTCCTAGGAGAAATGGAATGGGGAGGTACGTAGACAGGTAGAAAGATATACACTAGATGGACTTTTCCAAATTTTTCTGTGGGGATATACTACTTTTATAATCATTTAAAAATTACAATAAAACTCAATTTTTAAATATCACCTCGGGTGGGAAGGAGATTGTTATGAGATCAAGTGAGAACCTTCACTAAATATAATTTTAATTTTTGATTATATTACCTATTCAAAATATTTACAAAAAATATAAATTCTATTCATCCTTAAAGCTCATTTCAAACCCATTTCAAACTCATTCCATTTCTCCATGAAACTTTTCTTAATTCCCCACCCAGACAGGTTTCCCCATCTTTAACCCTCACAGAAACATGGATTCTTTGTTTGTTTGGGTTTTTTTATTGAAGTATAGTTGATTCACAATGTTGTGTTAATTTCTGCTGTACAGCAAAGTGATTCAGTTATACATATATATACGTTCTTTTAAAAATTATTTTCCATTATGGTGTATTACAGGATATTGAATATAGTTCCCTGTGCTATACAGTAGGACCTTGTTGCTTATCCATTCTATGTACAATGGTTTGCATCTGCTAACCCCAAACTCCCAATCCATCCGTCCCTCTTGGCAATCACAAGTCTGTTCTCTAAGGACATGGATTCCTCGAATAAGATGTTGTCAGACCCTTGACATCTGCCCTACATTGTGCTCTACCTCAGACGTCTAGACTTTGCAAAGTTACACACCGGTATAAAGCTTCCCATCCCAGTTTTCCCCAAATTATTATAGTGACCACCGTAGGGTTGCCAGTATTTGGGTGGAAGGGCGGTGCTAGGTACGGACATTTTCAAAAGCAACCACAGGTCAGTCAGTTCCCTTTTTGTTCAAGGCTGCTTGTGTAGCTTGCCATCAATTCCTGATTCTTACATTGGGGATGTTCATCTTTTTTCTAGTTCCCTTCCTGGAATGTTAGGTAAATAAAAGAAACTATGGAATTAAAAAAGTCAAAACCAGTCACCACACCACCTACCACTGTTGATTTCACTAGAGAAAGAATGTTTTCTGTTTTGGGTTTTGTTTTTTTTTTTTTAAGGAAAGGATATAATCTCAGAATAAATAGTCATAAATTTTAAATACAATTGTTTAAATTTTCCCCATTACACTTCAGACAGGTGAAAGCTTGATCTGGGCCACAAATTTGGGAACAGTTTGTTTGTTGCTCTTCCTGTGAGGGTATCTCTGCAGGTAAGTTTTGTTCTATTCCTGGATTCTAAGTTTCTCAAAGCTGCCTCATCTGGTAGAAACAGAGCTTGGGAGAGGCACACATTGCTTCTGCTTACTTCCACAGATGGGGCTTTGTCTCATGGCCACACTCAGCTGCAAGGGAAACTGGGAAACTCAGTCTTTATTCATGGCAACTATGTATGTTAGTTTCCTAGGGTTGTGGTTACAAATGAGCACAAACTCTGTGGCTTACAATAACAGAAATCTTTTCTCTTTCAATTTCAGAGGCCAAAGGTCCAAAATTGTTGTGTCATAGGGCTTTGCTCCATCTGGAGGCTCTAGGGAGGAGCCATCCTTGCCTCTTCCAGCTCCAGGCGTTCCATGGCTTGTGGCTCTAAAACTCCAATCTCTGCCTCTGTCTTCGTATGGCCTTCCCTTCTCTCTGTGTCTATCCTCTGCCTTCTTCTTATAAAGACACTTGTCATTGGATTTAGTGGCCACTTGGATATTCCAGGATGGTCTCATCTCAAGATCTTTAACTTAATTACATTTGCAAAGACTCCTTTTCCAAATAAGGTCACATTCACGTGTTTTGGGGGTTGGGATGCAGACATATCTTTTGGGGAACCCACTACACTCTGTATCCAGCACAAATTATTTTATTAGGAAAAGGGAAATACAGACACTGGGGAACAATGAGCAGTCTGTGCCCTCTGCAGGATGATGGGAATCCTCGGGAGCCCATAGAGCCAAGCTTTGCAGAACTGGGAGAGTAGATGGGGACTTACGTGTGGCTGAGAATTTGAGACAGCTCTAGGGACTGGTTACGCTGTCAGCTGTTCAGCAGTAGCACCTGCCACCGCTGTGACCACTCCCCTCCATTTCTGCCCCTCCGTCCTGTCCCTGCCTGTTTGCACCCTCAGCTCGACTCCCTGTATGACTCATGGCTCCCACAGGCTCTTCCATCGCAGGGTCTCTCTCACCTGCTTTCTCTCTCTGTGTCCTAGGCTGGGATCCTGTTAGGCAGATACTGAGCTGGTGTTTAGCGTGTTGTGGGGTGTTTATTAAGATGTGTCCTTGGGATCAAAACCTGTAAGAGGGAAGGACAGGAAGCAAGACTAACAGCAGAAGTTGAGCTCTGCTGCTGACACAACCACAGCCTACACATGAGTCTATATTTACTCTAACCCTGGGCCACTTCTCTTTCCATACTAAGTAGGTAGCCAAATGCTCTGCTCAAAAATGCCCATTGGGAGGATTTTTCATTGGTTTTTCAAGACCACTCCTCAATGGGACTGCAGTGCAACTGCCATGCCCTTTCTGCCCCTCCTGCATCAGAGTGGACTTTAGTCACTAGTGATGAACCTACGCTGACACATCATTATCACCCAAAGTCCGTGGTGTTGTACATTCTGGGTTTGGACAAATGTCTAAAGATGTGTATCCATCACTACAGCATCACACAGAGCGGCTGCACTGCCCGAAAGATCGTCTGAGCTCCACCCATTCATCCCTCTCCTAGCCCCTGGCCATCACTGATCTTTTGACCGTCTCCATAGTTTTTCCTTTTCCAATATGTCGTATAGTTGGAATCACACAGTATGTAGCCTTTTCAGATCGGCTTCTTTCATTTAGTAATATGCATTTAAGTTTCTTCCACGTCTTTTCACATCCTGATAGCTCCTTTTTTCTTTTAGTACTGAATGATACTCCATTGTCTGGATGAATCCCAGTTTACTTATTCATTCACTTACTGGAGAGCATCTTGATTGCTTTCAAGGTTTGGCAGCTCTAAATGAAGCTGCTATAAACATCTATATGCAGGTTTCTGTGTAAACGTAAGGTTTCAACTCCTTTGGAAGAAGCCGCCAAACTGGCTCCCTAAGTGACTGTTTGTCACTTAGTACACTCCCTAAGTGACTGTACCATTTTGCACTCCCATTAGCAATGAATAAGCATTCTTACTGTTCCGCATCTTCACCAGCATTTGGTGTTGGCAGTGTTCTGGATTCTGGCCATTCTAATAGGTGTGTAATAATGTCTCATTGCTGTTTTTTTTTTTTTTTGCGGTACGCGGGCCTCTCACTGTTGTGGCCTCTCCCGTTGCGGAGCACAGGCTCCAGACGCGCAGGCTCAGCGGCCATGGCTCACGGGCCCAGCCGCTCCGCGGCACGTGGGATCTTCCCGGACCGGGGCACGAACCCGCGTCCCCTGCATCGGCAGGCGGACTCTCAACCACTGCGCCACCAGGGAAGCCCTCTCATTGTTTTTTAAATTTGCATTTCCCTGACGACGTATTATTTGATGTCCGTATATCTTCTTTGATGAGGTGTCTGTTAAGGTCTTTGACCCAGTTTTTAATCAGGTTGTTCATTTCCTTATTGTTGAGTTTGAAGGGTTCTTTGTGTATTTTGTATAATAGTCCTTTATCAGGTGTGTCTTTTGCAAATATTTTCTCCCACTCTGTGGCTTGTCTTTTCATCCTCTTGACACTGTCTTTCCCAGAGCAGATTTTAAAAAATTTTCCAGCTTATCAATTTTTTCGTTTATGGATTGTGCCTTTGGTGGCATCACCAAACCCAAGGTCATCTAGAATTTCTCCTGTGTTACCTTCCAGGAATTTTATAGTTTTGCATTTTATATTTAGGTTTATGATCCACTTTGAGTCAATTTTTGTGAAGGATGTAAGGTCTGTGTCTAGATTCAATTTGTGCAGCACCATTTGTGAAAAGACTATCTTTGCTCCATTGTATTGCATTTACTCCTTTGTCAGAGATCAATTGACTATATTTCCGTGGATCTATTTCTATGCTCTCTATTCTGTTGCATTAATCTATTTGTCTGTTCTTTCAGCAGTGCTGTGCTGTCTTGATTACTGTAGTTTTTACAGTGATTTGAAGTTGGGTAGTGTCAATCCTCCAATTTGTTCTTCTCCTTCAATATTGTGCTGATTATTCTGGGTCTTTTGCTTCTCCATATTAGCTTTAGAATCAGTTTGTTGATATCCACAAAATAACTTCCTGGGATTTTGATTGGGATTGCATTGACTCTATAGATCAAGTTGGGAAGAATTGACATCTTGACAATATTGAGTCTTTCTATCCATGAGCATCTCTCTGTTTACTTTGTTCTTTGATTTTATTAATCAGAGTTTTCCTCATATAGATCTTGTACATATTTTGTTAGATTTGTATCTAAGTATTTCATTTTGGGGGTGCTAATGTAAACGATAGTGTGTTTTTAATTTCAAAGTCCACATTTTCATTGCTGATATACAGGAGAGTGATTGACTTTTGGCTTTTGTATATTAACCTTGTATCTTGCAACCTTGTTGTAATTGCTTATTATTTTCAGGAGATTTTTTTTGGTCAGTTCTTTTGATTTTCTACATAGACGATAATGCCATTTGCGAACAAAGACAGTTTTATTTCTTCCTTCCCAAGCTGTATACCTTTCTATTTCCTTTTCTTGTCTTATTACATAACCTAGAAAGAAGTAGTGAGAGGGTATATCCTTTCCTTGTACCTGATCTTAGTTGGAAAGCTTTGAATTTGTCACCATTAGTGTGATGCTAGTGGTAGGCTTTTGGTAGATATTCTTTATCAAGTTGAGGATCATCTTGAGCTTTCTAGGTTAGAAACTCTGTCATGGGGAGGAACGTAGGAATTCAGCTCTCAGGCCTAAGAGAGCCCCGGCTTTCAGAAACAAGGCTGGACCCAGAGGTGAGAACAGAGCCTCAAGGAGGGGTGGGGAAGAGCTGTGACCCTGTTCATTCCTCCTCTTGTGGGTTAGGAATGGTTCTAGGGCTGAGGATGGATCTGAGCCTCCAGCTGGGGAGTGAGGAGGTTCAGCCTTGGGGAAAGGAGGAACTGGGACTATCCCTGAGACCACTGACCTGTGAGGTTAAAGGCCATGCTCCAGGTGAGAATGCAGGGACCCCTGGGAGGCATCTTGTGGAGAGGCCTAGACAAACAGATCCTGTTAGTGTGACACGAGGCATGAAGCTCCCTCTGATCGAGGGCATTCTGCAGGCAGAAGTCTGATAGAACAGTCAGGAGAGGTGGGTGTGGACTGCTGGGCTCAGAGATGGCAGCCTAGCCTGGGATCCCGCACAGCCTTGGGGAACATGGGGCACTGGCACTGGTTGAGGGAGCCAACAGAGAGATGGGAGGGAGTTCAAGGCTCACATGGCCTCCTTTTCCCATCCTGGGGACCGCCATCCAACCCCACCATTGGCAGGGAACTGCCCAAGACTCAGGGAGTGCTTAGACTCTGTTCCTAGATTCAGATACATCTTCCCCGGGGTTCTGCATGAGATTCTGCTTCTCTCTAGACTGTGGTTTTAGTCTTATCTCTAGACTGCTCTCTCTGTTGCATAATTTGATTCTGTTGAATTGATGGTTTCTTGAGTGTGAGAGAGGAAATGGCAAGCATGTGTTTTGGGGTGATTAGCATGGGAATGGGGGAGCTGACAGGACACATGGGTCCTCTCACACCAGGTTGTCTCAGGTAAGGGGGGAGCTTTGGAGTTTGGTGGGAAGGCAGGTGAGGAGAGCTGAGTAGATTCACACTGCATGGGTTCATCAGCCCTGGGGTACAAGGCCATCAGGGCCTCTCCCATCTGGGTGCTGCCCCAAGACCTGACCCCCAGCTCTGATCCTTCCTCCCAGCCTGGCCGATGGGGTGGCTTTCCATGCAGTTAGTTCTCCTGTAGGCTTCAGAGATTCTCTGCATCACTGTCTCTCTTCAAGGGGCCACTCCCTCTGCAGCCTCCTTCTCCCTCAACACCCACTAAGGCAAGAGGCCTCAAAACTGTCATAAGGGCGTTCCACATTCTTAGGATTTTGTTTCCCTGCTGATTACAAGATAAAACTTGACAGGGGTAATGAATCTGGCTCATCGAGAGAAGTCACAAAGGTTCTTGGAAATTCCACGGACATTCCTCTGCACAGAATTGTCAGTGGTGCTCAGTGATGTTATCTCGACTTTGATGGCCTTGCGGAAGGTCCCTTGTCCTTTTGTTTTTAGGAGGAGAAACCACACCCAGCCTCAACGCTGCCTGAGAGAGGGCCCTGAGGAGGCCTTCATTCCCAACTTGGCCCTGAACAATCAAGAATGGAAGAGAGGTCAGCTGTCTGGTGGCCCCAGGCCAGCTGGAACTGGTTACCATCTTCCCCAAGAGACCATCAGGGCCAGACCCAGCACATTGACTTTCTGATTCATCCCAGTCACTGCCAGAATTCCAGGCTCCCAAGGCTTCCCCTGTGACCCGGAAATTCATTCCCAAGTTCTCTGTATGCTTCCTAATTGGACCCCTTGTCTGATCCCTCAGCCTTTCCAAACCCTACCCTGCACTCCTGGGAACTCCTGGTCTAGCAACAGCTCAGGCTCTCTTCTCTGACTGTTCCCTTAATTCCTGTTAAGCGTTGAATTGCAACCCCGCCCCCACCCCATTCATATGCTGAAGTCCTAACCACCAGGACCTCAGAATGTGCCCTTATTTGGAGATAGAGTCTTTACAGAGGTAATCAAGTTCAAATGAGGTCATTAGAGGTCAAATGAGGTCAAAATGGACCCCTAAGGCAATAGAACTGGTATCCTCATAAAAAGAGGAAATTTGGAAACAGGCATGCATACAGAAAGAACAGTCTGTGAATATAAACCTGCCATCTGCAAGCCAAGGAGAGAGGCCCAGGACAGATCCTTCCTTCACAGTCCTTAGAAGGAACCAGCCCTGCCAATAACTTGACTTCAGGCTTCTGGCCTCCAGAGCTAAGACAGATTTTGTTGGTTGAGCCACTCAGTCTATGCTACTGTGTTAAGGCAGTCCCGAAAACGATGATACCCGTCCAGCTCTGACTCAAGCCTGCCCTCCCCTGAGGACATTTGCTTCCTCTACAGCTCTCTCCAGCAGAGGACTTTTTCTCCCATTCCTGTCTTCTAAAATCCCCAGCTCATTTGAAGTTCACAGCATCAGACTCTACCCAGCTTCCTTCCATGTTGCTGGCATCTGCTGATGCTACAGTCGACCCCTGTCAATCACTGATGGCTTGAGGACCTGGTTTGCTGTCTCCATCCCTCCACTCCTTAGGGCATCATTTCCAAGATCCAATCCATCCAGTACCTCAGCCTCTTGGTCACTCATCACATGAGTGGCAGAGCTGTGGTTCAGAGCCTGTTTCTTTCTACAATCCCACAGCCAACAGGTGAAGTACCTGGATTCTGGAGTCCATCTACCTGGGGTTGATTTCCGTCCCTGCCACCTAGAGCTGTGAGTCCTTGAGCGCTGCCATCTTCTAACCTCTCTGTGTATCAATGTCTTTGTTTATAAAGTAAAGATAAGACTAGTGTCTTCTTTATGAAGCTGTTTTGAGGACTAAATTAGAACATTCAACTAAGAAACTATGTGGCACATAAAAAACTCAGAATAAATGTGTAGTATTAGTATTAGGATTAATATAGCCTGGAAATAAGAGCAGTCTAGTAGGTAGAACTTTGTATCCCAAGAGGATGACAGCACAGTGAGAGGACAAGTTGAGGAATTGTTTACTTAATTACTTTATATGCTATATACTTTATATACTAGCTACTTTATATACTAATGGTAGAATCAGGTCTGGAATACAGACTTTCTAAGTCCCAGAAAATGACAATGCAATAAATAAAATTAGTTTATATTTATTGTATAAGTCAAGGTCCGATCCAGAGACAGAAATTACATATTTAACTTTGCTGTGTAGCAGAAACGAACACAACATTGTAAATCAACTATATGTCGATAAAATAAACTTTATTTTGATTCATTTGTCTTACTTTTTAATTAATTTTCATTGGAGTATAGTTGCTTTACAAGGTTTAAAATAAATTAAAAAAAAAAGAAATCACACGATTTATTTGACCAGAAAGAATCTGACATAAATAATTGTTAAGTATAAAGTTGTTAACTTGGTAACTAAAAGGTTAAAAAGAGAGAGCGAGAACTTTAAGGTATCATGGAGGTAGCAACTGCAGAATGTAGCTACCAGCCCAAGTGCTGGGGGAAAAAAGGGAAGAGCTTGGAATTATAAAAACGTAGAAATTGAGAGAAGGGACCCCATTCAGGTGAAGCTCAGACGCCTGAAGAAGGGACATTGTTCAGCTGGTGCCAGTGTCTTGGGAGGTCGGGGGCAGAGTTGCCCAATGAAGCTGGTCCTGCCAGTGCTGGAAAAACCACAAAATGGAGAGGAAAGAATTGCCACGACTGGGGTGAGGTAGAGTCCCCAGAGTGAGGCTCATGAGAACAGCTAGGAGGCAGGAAGGGGCAAGTCCTTTCTTCCTCCTCCAGCCTCAAAGCATCTCTCTTGGGTCCCCGTTAACAGACACTAAGAGGGTACCAGCTGAAAAAGCAGAAATGTGGTTGGGGAGTCCCAGGCTCAAAATGGCAACAAAGCAGAGGACAGAAGGACCGATTTGGAGCTGAGAGACAATAGCTTAATAACCAGCACAGGCAGGTTATCGATATGGGAGGAAAATAAGGAAATGTGTGTGGCAGGGTGGGTTGGGAAGGGGCTGGGTTGTCCAATCAAAAGATGAATTTCATATTAATGTCAATAAATTGTGCACTTATAATGGCAAGTTATAGCCTATATATTTTATATATTTATTGTATATTTGAAGGAGATACAATTTTTAAAAATCTTCCCTACCTGCCCCCCGCCCCCAAAAAAAACATCACTGAATTCCTATGGCTAAGTTGATCAGGGAATCCCTTGTTTTTTTATTTTTAAAAAATTTTTTTAGAATTTTATTTATTTTTAAAATTTTTATTTTATATTGGAATAGAGGTGATTAACAATGTTGTGTTAGTTTCAGGTGTACAGCAAAGTGATTCAGTTATACATATACATGTATCTATTCTTTTTCAGATTCTTTTCCCATTTAGGTTATTACAGAGTATTGAGCAGAGTTCCCTGTCAGTCAGTTATGGGGCATACTCATGAATAAAAATATGTTCTCAGTGTACTGTTAAGTGAAAATGCTGGTTGAAAAATAATACATTTTGTCCTCAAATTATAAATCATGTATTTTTGCAAATATAAGAGGAAATATAAATATAAAAATATAAAAGGAAAAGGCTGGAAGGGCATACATCAAAAAATGTCAAAAGTTTTCTTCTCTGGCTAGGACTACGGGTGATTTTTGTTTACTTCTTTTGCTTAGCTGTAGTTTCTAATTTTTTTTTTTTTTTTTTTTTTTTTTTGCGGTACGCGGGCCTCACGGTTGTGGCCTCACCCGTTGCGGAGCACAGGCTCCGGACGCGCAGGCTCAGTGGCCATGGCTCACGGGCCCAGCCGCTCCGCGGCACGTGGGATCTTCCCGGACCGGGGCATGAACCCGCGTCCCCTGCATCGGCAGGTGGACTCTCAACCACTGCGCCACCAGGGAAGCCCCTGTAGTTTCTAATTTTTCAACATGTATTATTTTTTTAATTATTTATTTTTGGCTGCATTGGGTCTTTGTTGCTGCACACGGGCTTTCTCTAGTTGCGGCGAGCGGGGGCTACCCTTCCTTGCAGTGCACGGGCTTCTCATTGCGGTGGGCTCTCTTGTTGCAGAGCACAGGCTCTAGGCAGGTGGGCTTCAGTGGTTGTGGCTCGAGGGCACTAGAGCGCAGGCTCTGCCATTGTGGCACACGGGCTTAGTTGCCCTGCAGCATGTGAGATCTTCCCCGACCAGGGCTCGAACCCATGTCCCCTGCATTGGCAGGCAGATTCTTAACCACTGCGCCACCAGGGAAGCCCTCAACATGTATTATTTATGAACAGGGCAAGAAAAGAGAACCAAAAGCTTACTGGTCACTGAAACTGCTAATGTATCTAAAGACAACTGGGCCCATCAGGAAGGAGGCGTAGAGCCCTTGGCAGGGCAGGCAGACAAGGGCAGCTATGGAGTCCAAAGCCATTCAAGTCCTATTCAGAGGATGGGACCCTGGGGAAACTAAGGCACAGATCTCTCCTGTGAGATGAACACCATCAACCATCACGCTAAATAATTAAACATGCTAATCACCCACTTATCTCCCCATTCCAGGCCTTGAGGATTAGAATTCATCTCCCCAGGATGGCTCGGAGAGAATACTGGATAGAGATTGCAAGTGTTTCGTGCCCCTGCAATTATATTTCTTGCTGTAAATTGATAAGCCGAGGTGACGAGGAGGGGGAAGGGAGCTTCTGGCTCTCAGGGCCACTGCTCTCTACCCTGACCCGTGAGGCCACCACTTGGGCTAGTTAATGGAAGACCTCGGGCCCCTAGGAAGCAGCGAGTTCCAGCCACTGCCTGGAGTTGTCATCAAAGACAAGTTTATTCCCCAAGGTAATGTAACCTCATCCTCTATGCAAAAGAACAAATTCTCAGAACTCTGAGACAGAAAGAAACACTGGATCACAAAGGAGAAATGTTCTTCCCCTGGAGCCATTTGTTCCCCAGCTTGAGACTGGGGGCAAAACTCCTAACAGCCCCCTATATCTCCAATTCTTGAACTTCACGGGGTGTCACAAAGAGGGAAGGTGCTGATGGATGGTAAGCGCTTAGATCAGTGTCAGGCACATGATAAAAGTTCAAGAAATGCTCATCGTGATCATTATTTCTCCGGTTTATTTCTGTTCCTACAACAGACCCATGTGCCACCAGAAGGGCCACCCGGCTTCTGGGTGTCTGCATGCAGAGATCAGGATAAGTATTTGGAGGTAGGTTTATTCTCTGACACGCTACTGAAAGCCCAAGGGTCGAGATATTCTTTAAATTTCATGATCTTCAAATGCAACAACCCCAAGGAACAGTTGGAGGAAGGCCTTTTGCGATTCCTCGATTCTCGTGCCATTCCCCACGAGAGCACATTTGGTGTGTATTTGAAGCCAGTAACCTCCTCTGCCTAACCAAGGAGATTCTGACACTAGACCAGAGGTAAAAATAAGATCTCGAACTTGTTCCAAACATGGCAAACATCCACAACTCAACGTTAGAGGAATTACAGTGGACCTCTCTCTAACCCCATCACCATGTCAAGAAACCCAGGAATGGTGCGGTCCTTGAGTTTGACAGGAGAAAATATGATGTTTCAAAAATGAAGGGAAAATATTGGAAGGAACTGAAGCATTCAAAGAATTGGATTCCAAAAATAAAGGCAGATGCTCTCGTGGTACGATCAGGAGTGTTTAAAAGAATAAGACAGACTGCCTGGGTCCAAATGCTACTGTCAGCGGGACTTCAAACAACTTACTCAGTCTCTCCATACCTCCGTCTCCTCATTTCCAAACTGGGAATGCTATTTTCCTTTTTCCACGGGACCACTTGGAAGGTTCAGTGCGGTGATCCATGGAATGTGCTTAGAGCTGGCCCTGGGCAGAAGGACGTGCTCAGTATATGATCCTGGAGGTTTTTGTTTTTGTTTTATTTTATTTTTTGTTTTTCTATCTTTTTTCTTCCTTCCTTTTCTGTAGGTCACATTCTAGAATTTTCTCTAATTTAATTTTGATTTGTCTATACAGTTTTTGAGTGTATATCTCAGTACAGCCTTTTTAAAATTGAAGTATAGTTGATCTACAACGTTGTTTTAGTTTCTGGTGTACAGTCAAGTGATTCAGTTACATATATATATACACACACACACACACACACATATATATTCTTTCTCATATTCTTTTCCATTGTGCTGTATTACAGGATACTGAATATAGTTCCCTGTGCTATACAGTAGGACCTTGTGGTTTATCTATTTTATATACAGTAGTTTGTATCTGCTAGTCCGAAACTCCTAATTTATCTCTCCCCCACTCCCTTTCCCCTTTGGTAACCATAAATTTGTTCTCTATGTCTGTGAGTCTGTTTCTGTTTTGTAAGTAAGTTCATATTTTAGATTCCACATATACGTGATGTCAAATGGTGTTTGTCTTTCTCTGTCTGATTTACTTCACTTAGTGTGATAATCTCTAGGTCCATATCCTGGATGTTTTTGACTGGGAGCAAATTTACCTCTTCCATACGGTCAGATTAAGTCAAGCAAATCATTTGCTATTCCTCAAGTATATTTTAATCTTTGAACCATTCACCTGATAGAAGTGGATGCTTTCAGTGCATAGAAAAAATATTTTACTTATTTTTTATTTCAAAAAAAATTATATTTTTCCAAAAGAACTTTACTTTTCCCCTTTGGCAAGAGATCTTAACACTTTCCAGCTGTTGATATTTTCTGACTTGCAGACTTTCCATTGACTCCCTTTGCATCTTTCCTTAACTCTGCAGGACAGGTGCCAACAGCCTTGATGAGATATTCAGAGGAAAGTCTGGTTCATCTGGCTTCATCTGGCTTCATCCTCTGGCCACCCATTCCCAGAAGGCTGGCAGCAGTGGCCCCTACCAGATGACCTCTGCTTTCCCTGGGACAAGGGGGCAGGTAGCACCACTGATGGGACATCACCAGGTATCTTTTGGCTTCAGGTTGCAGAAATGTTTTGTCCTTTTTGTACGACTTTCATCTCATCCGTCCCACGTCGGTTTGTTGTTTGGGAAGCCTCTGCCCCACCCACCTCTTCCAAACACCACCCTGATCTTCAGACGTTCTGTGACTCAGTCATGGGGATTCCAGGATTCCAATCGCCCAGGTTTCTGAGGTTATAAGACTTCAGCATCCACAGGAGCTAATGTTCCTTCTCAAAGCCCCCAGTTTCCAAACAGGAAGGACATAAGCCCCGGACCAACGCCACCAAACATCCCAACGGGTGTTATTTGGGTCCAAGTGTACACTGTTTAATGTCAAATGGGTGAAAAAGTCAAACCAGCCTTACCGGAAACCTCCTGATGTATTCTGGACAGGCATGAGAGGAAAAGGACATGGCTCATAAAAGTCCACTTAACAGTAATAACCGCGTCTCCAGCACAGTGCTTGGGCGGTTTCATGTTTATAAGGGCATCTTTCTTCCTTGAGGGAATTGTCATAGGACGGGGTGGGTGGAGTGGGGTGGGAAAATATGATCACAGTGTCTGCGATTCCCTCCAGACTCCAGCCAACCTGCACTGCACCCCATTCCCCGCTGGACCATGGGCCCCAGCTCAAATGCTCAGAGTTTGTGTTAAGGCTTAGTGACTTCTTTTTAGGTGGTCTTCTTTTTATTAAGTCTGCATTTTTTGGGTGCGTGCTGTATGCCAGGGAATGTACAAGATATATTTCCTTATTTTCACAAACCCTATGACAAAGGGAGGTACTATTATCGTGAGCCCATTTTATACAGGAGGAAACTGAGTCTCTTACCCAAGTTACCCAGCTAGGAAGTGATGGAGACAGGAGCCATGTTTTCGCTCACTGCGCCAGGCGCCTCCCCTGCTTTCACTCTCTTCACAGCCTCCCCCCAGCTTGTCAGCTGCTTCACTTTCCTCCCCCTCCCCCTCTTCGCTTCCCGGTTGGCCCCCCTTCCTTCCTTTTGTCCATTCCTTGTTGCTCCTAAAGACAAACCTCCAAACCAGGACTATTGTGCGGGTATACTGCACCAGCTTCTGGGGAAAGGGAACATTAGGCAGAATTTCAAAGGAGGAAAGTCCCAAAGTTTACAGGTTGGGAAGAGGGTTCCAAGTCTCTCGCCACAACAGCGCTTACTTGGATTCCTGCCTTGGTCTTTCTTCTCCAAGGCCAGGCTCACCAATCCACAACCTCATCCCGGAAAACCCCATTTCTATCACGTCCGTCAGCCAGAAGAGTCGAGAAAACATATTAAGGTCACATTCACGGACTGCAGCCTTGGGCACTGCAAAGCATAGAAGTCACTCCCTCTCAGAAAATCATCCTCTTCCAATTATTATAGAGACAGGAAATGTCAGCCCTCAGTCCTGCCATGGCCATTCTGGAGCCGGGAGAGAAAGAATTGATCAGTCTCTCTTCATTTCCAAAAATGTACAAATTGACCCAAGGGAGGGTGCCAATGCTCTCTTAGCATAATAGATCAAATAATTAATTAACACAAAATGAACGCAAAGTTCTGAAGACTGGAGAATATGAATCTCCCATGGAAACTGACTTTTAAACTTTTTTAAATTGAAGTATAGTTGATTTACAATGTTGTGTGAGTTTCAGGTGAATATATATATTCTTTTTCAGATTTGTTTCCCTTAGAGGTTATTACAAAATATTGAGTATTGTTCCCTGTCCTATACAGTAGGTCCTTGTTGGTTCCCTATTTTATATATAGTAGTGTGTATATGTTAATCCCAACCTCCTAATTTATCCCTCCCCCTCTTACATTTTTAACCTCTAATATACCCTTAATGTCTTAGTGGTACATAGAAAAGAACATGTGTAACATGTATGTAAGCTACAAAGTATAACAAACAGCTGTGAACCTACCACTCACACCCTGAGTACTACAACACGTTACCCACCATCTGTATCCAGCTGTCTTCCTCCCCTATGTATTCCCTGCCTCCCTCCCGGAAGCAACTTCTATCCTGAATTTTGTGTTTGCTATTTTTTCTTCATAGTTTTTGAGCTTTATAAAAATAGAATCCTATCTTCTGAGACTTGATGTTTTTCATTCAGTTACGTTTCTAAAAATCATTTGTGTTGCTGTGTGTTTCACCATTGTGCTCTAATCAATGAATGAACCTACTATTCTCTGGACGAGAGTTTAGATGGATAACCTCTGTTGGCGGTTATTGCAAAGAGAGCTGCCATCTCCTGGTCCCATGCAAGAGTTCACTCTTGGATCATAAAATACACAAATGTTCAACTCTCCAAAATAATGGAAAATGGTTTTCCAAAGAAACTGAATTAATTTACATTCCTCTTATTATTACTGAGCATTTTTTCATATATTAATTCGCCCTTTATTTTCTCCTCCCTGGTGGAATACATATTCATGTTTGTTGCTCACTTTAAATATTATAGAATTGTTTGTATTTTTCTTTTCAAGATGGGGGAATTCTTTAATATTTTAGATACTAATCTTTTGTCATTTATATATCTTGCAAATATCTTTTAGTTTTTGGCTTATCTTTTCCCATGCATCTTTTGATGAACAGAACTTTGTATGTTTGACAGAATGTAGTCAAATGTATTAATATTTATTTTTGTTTTATTTAAGAATTTCTTCCCTACTCCAAGATTAGGTAGGTAGTATTCTATATATCTTCTCAAAGCATTGCTTTTCTTTCCTACAACCTAATATATCTAAAACTGCCTTTGGGAATTGTTTGACTTAGGGATTCAGTCTCATTTGTTTGGGGTTCCGTACGGTTGAGCAATTTGCCCAAGTACCATTCTTTGATTTTCTTCCTCCTTTCCCCTACAGATCTGCAAAGCTACTTCTATCATATATCAAATATTATGTATGCATGGTATTCCTGGGCTGTCTGTTTTGCTCCGTTGCTAGATCGTCAATCCTTGTCCCAATATCACACCATTTTCTTTTCCATTGCTTTACAATGTCTTTTTTTTTGCCGTTCTTGGGCCTCTCACTGTTGTGGCCTCTCCCGTTGCGGAGCACAGGCTCCGGACGCGCAGGCTCAGCGGCCATGGCTCACAGGCCCAGCCGCTCTGCGGCATGTGGGATCTTCCCGGACCGGGGCACGAACCCGTGTCCCCTGAATCAGCAGGTGGACTCTCAACCACTGCGCCACCAGGGAAGCCCTCATTGTAGTTTTGATTTGCATTTCTCTAATGATTAATAACGTTGAGCATTCTTTCATGTGAAACACTGCTTTTCATTAGAAGGTCAGGAAGGGGGCGTGCATAGCGTTTTTCCAGGAAGGATGGTAACATCTCACCAGTGTTTTTGTTTGTTTGTTTGTTTGTTTTCCGCCCGTCCCTGCACTGAATATGCACCCCTGGCACAAGCATTTACCAAGCAGTCAGGAGATATTTCTCTGGTTACCCATGCTGTCTGGTTTGTCTGGACAGCACTTCTTATTTGAACTGAAAAGGGCTGCTGCTTCACATTTGCTTTCTAAAAGTCTCTTGCAAAATGTCTCTTCTGGCCCACGCTAACCCGGATCCATGCAGGGAAGGAAGTTCTTGGAAATATAGTTCCAGCTTAGCTAAGTCAACACAAGTCCAAAGATTATGTTCACCTTTTTGTTTATCATTTGTTCTTGCATCTCAGACTATCCCTCTAGGGCCATTTTCCTTCTTCTCGAAGCATGTACTTTAACGATACTTTTAGTTCAGGTATCTTTTCTTTTTTTTATTGAAGTATAGTTGGGTTACAATGTTGTGTTAACTTCTGACGTACAGCGTAGTTCAGGTATCTCGATGGCAGATTCTCAGTTTGTATCCACACTTGACTTCATTTCACCTTCATTACTGAAAGAGAGTTTTACTGAGCATAGAATTCTAGTTTGAAAGTTATTTTGTCTCAAAAATCTGAAGATACAATTATATCGGCTTTGGCTTCCATTGATGCTGTTGAAAAGTCCACTTCTCATTCTAATTGTTGTTATTTTGTAGCGATCGCCACTTTCTCTGACTGCTTTTAAGATCTTCCCTTGCACTTCCATGTTCTGTAGTTTTGAAATATTGCAGCCAGTTGTGACCACTTTTAATTTATCCAGCTTATCCAGACATGCTTCATGTATCCATAAGTTTAAGTTTTTCATCAGTTTTGAAACAGTGCCTCTGCCGTCTATTTAAATGTTGCCTCTTTGCCATTCTCTGTATTTTCTCTTTCTGAGATTCTGATTTTTTTAAAAACTCTCATTCTATTGTTCCTATCTCAACTCCATTTTCATACTCTCCAACTACTTGTCTCTCTGTGTTATAGTCTGGGTAATTTCTGATTTTATCTTTCAGTTCACTAATTTTCTCATCACCTGTGTGTAATATATAATACTATCCAACTCATCCATTGGGTTTTCTGTTTCAACAGGTGAAAACACACACATACTCCTGTACATAGGTATATGTACAAGTTCAATATAGATGCCATCTTTCTTTTGCAAATCTGCCTGGTCATTCACTTTAGCTCATTCATTTTTATGATTTAATCCTTCATTTCTTTAAACATTTTAGTCACGCAGTTCAATAATCTGTAGACCCTGAGGGTCTAAAGCTATTATTTATTGTCACTGCCTATTGTCACTCACAGAGTCAGTGACCTTTGACTAGGAGCTTTTTGCTTCATCTTTTTTTTTTTTAAATAAATTTATTTATTTATTTTTTTGGCTGTATTGGGCCTTCGTTGCTGCACACAGGTTTTCCCTAGTTGCAGCGAGCAGAGGCTACTCTTCGTTGCGGTGTGCGGGCTTCTCATTGCAGTGGATTCTCTTGTTGCAGAACACAGGCTCTAGGCACTCGGGCTTCAGTAGTTGTGGCACATTGACCTAGTAGTTGTGGCTCGTGGGGTCTAGAGCACAGGCTCAGTAGTTGTGGCGCACGGGCTTAGTTGTTCCGCGGCATGTGGGATCTTCCCTGACCAGAGTTTGAACCCATGTCCCCTGCATTGGCAGGCGGATTCTTAATCACTGCGCCACCAGGGAAGTCCCCATCTTTTTTTTAAAATTATTATTTACTTATATATTTATTTATTTTGGCTGTGCCAGGTCTTAATTGCAGCACGCAGGATCTTTAGTCGTGGTGCGCGGAATCCTCTGTAGTTGTGGTGCGGGGAATTCTTAGTTGCGGTATGCAGACTCTTAGTTGCGGCACACATGCAGGATCTAGTTCCCTGACCAGGGATCGAACCCGGGCCCCCTGCATTGGGAGCATGGAGTCTTACCCATTGGACCACTAGGGAAGTCCCCTTTTTGCTTCATGTTAATCTGAGTGACTCCTGTTAGCCTCAACTGGGGACACTTTACTCCAGAGGGGACTTTCTTCTGCTTCTGCTTGGAGACAGGGACACCACTCTCTCAGGCCTTATCCCCAGACTTTGACCAACCCCAAAGCCCCTGGTCCAGGCTCCCCATGTCACGGCCTCCCCTGGGGCTCAGCATTCTAACAGCAGCACTGCCTTTGCATATTCCGGAACAACATCCCAGATGCTATGGGTTCTGGCCCCAGCTCTCATCATGGGATTTTTTTTCAGTGGGGGTGGGTGGTGGGGTGGGAGGGTCATTGGAGAGCCCCGCTACTTCTTATCGGGCTCATGATTCTTTGAAGAGTGTGTGCTATCTAGGGTCTCGATGCTTTGCAGCAGCAGGGTCCCTCAGCGAGCCTGGTCAGGCAACATGTTAGAAGTCAAACAATTGAATTTGCCAGTACATAGTTTGCATGGTCTGTTTAATGATTCTTTTTTTTCCCCCGGTACGTGAGCCTCTCACTGTTGTGGCCTCTCCCGTTGCGGAGCACAGGCTCTGGACGCGCTGGCTCAGCGGCCATGGCTCACCGGCCCAGCCGCTCCGCGGCATGTGGGATCTTCCCGGACTGGGGCACGAACCCGTGTCCCCTGCATCGGCAGACGGACTCTCAACCACTGCGCCACCAGGGAAACCCTGATTCTTAAACAGATGTTTCTAGTGCATTCTTACGGTTGAATTGTACTCCCCCAAAAGATATGAACCCCCAGTGACTCAGAATGTGACCTTACATGGAGATAGGGTCTGGACAGAGGTTATTAAGTCAAAATAAAACGATCAGGGTAGGCTGTAATCCAATATGACTGGTGTCCTTATAAAAAGGGGAAATTTGGACACCGAGACAGACACTCACAGAGGGAAGAAAAATGCGAAGACACACATGAAGATGGAGGACTAGAGTGAGGTGTGTACACGCTAAGGGACGGCAAAGGATGCCGGAAACGTACCAGCAGCTAAGAAGAGGCAGAGAAGGATTTCCCAGCAGGCTTCATGGGAAGCGTGGCCCTGCAGACACCTTGATTTCAGTCTTCTAGCCTCTAGAACTGTGAGACAATAAATTTCTGTTGTGAAAGCCATCAGTTTGTGCTTATTTATTTATTTATTTTTTAATTTTATTTTTGGCCTCGCTGGGCGGCATGTGGTGTCTTAGTTCCCTGACCAGGGATCAAACCTGTGTCCCCTGCAGTGGAAGCGTGGAGTCTCAACCACTGGACTGCCAGGGACATCCCTGTGGTACTTTGTTATGGCGGCCCCAGCACACAGATGTAGGGGGCCGTGATGGCCTGGAATAGCGCTTCCACAACACAGGGCTGTGGGGATGAGAGGCACTGGCCGCCTGCCCTTTCTGGGGCTGAAATGGCAAAAGGCGGGGAGCTGAGGGGAGAGGGGTCCCCCACCTTCTTGGCTGCATTCACTCAGGATAGCGCATCTGGAGCAGAGTTTCCATCACATGGGGCAGGGGATGGGGAAGGGAGGGGAGCACATTGAGGCTCAAACGCCACAGACTCATTGTTCTTACTAAGATCTAATAGGCTTTTCTAGAATAAATGCTTCTCCACTTCCTGTATGCCCTCAGAACAATTTCCAGAAACTTTCAATGGTTGGTTTTTAGTATCTTTCATCAGTGAAGTGGTTGTGTCACTGGGGAGGGGCGTCCGCCAAGCTCCTCCTGCCGCCCTTCTGGAGGTGAGCTATTGCCATTTTAGCTGCTTATGAGAGAAAAAGCTTCAGCTCGCAGAGGAAGGTCCCGTCATTCTGCTTCCTCTTCCTCCCCAGTGGGGCCAGAGTCTTCCCTCCGCTCACCCCCTACTTACAATGGAGACCACCAACACCACGACCCAGCTCTCTGCCCCTCTGCAGAGCAGCAGCAATCAGGCAGAGGAAGCCCTCGACCCTGGTCATGCAGAGGGCTTGGTGTTGGCCTGACCCAGAGGGCTCCCGGGGGAGTATGACTTCCATCCGTGAGGCAGGCGGCCACTCCTGGGAAAGGGTGTAAAAGGGAGTGACCAGAAGGGACATGAGTGTCGCTGGGTTTCACCACACATGGGGACAGGGCGAGGGAACAGGGCAGCTGGATTAGCGGCCCAAAGCCAGGGCCCCCTTCCGTATATAAATGACCCCTCAGTGATGCTCATTAATGGGTATTTTCCTCTCTCTCCTCTCTCTCTTCAAAAGACACTACCTTCCTCAGTCCAGCACTTTGAGATGAAATGGTTTATTTAACTCAGAGACCAAATGTAGAGATGGTATAAGCCAAGGCCAGTAGGTCCATCTGGTGCAGAACCAGGAATTGTGTCCCGTGCTCCCAGCCTTTCTTGGTCCTAATCCTCTCCGAGGGCTCTTTGCTAGGTGTCCCCTCACTGCCCCAGGGATGCCGCTGGCTCAGGGGGCCGTGTTGTAGACCTTGTAGTTGTCCTCCTGGGTGATATGCAGCTTCCAGGGGAAGAGGTGCTTCTGGGAGGGGAGACCTTGGGTCCACTTCACCATGAGCCTCACATCCTCGTCTGATAGCAGCCGAACCAGATCCCCCTCGGCATCCTGATAATTGAGGGCGATGTCCTCCTTCTGGAACTCCCGCCTGGGTGGGAGAGATCAGGGTTCAGGAAAGGTCCAGTGGCCTTAGGCCTAAGCGTGGGGGCAAGGAGAGGGGACAGAGGGAGTTTTAGGGCCGGGATCTAAAAATCAGAAGAGGTCAGAGCTGGACACCAGCCCTGTCATCCGAGTGGTCCAACCTCCTACTATACAGATGGGGAAACTGAGACCTCCAGGGGACAACGGGACTTTCACAACAAATTAATGGCGCAGCTTGAAATGTCTTGTGCATAAATGGGCTGAAGACTTAAGAACTGTCATAGGGAAGAAGAGTGGGTGTTGCCGGGCTCAGAGTAGAGCAGAAAAAAGCCCCTGCGACAGCCCCTGTGTGTGGCTATGGAGAAGAACCTTTTAAGGATTGGAACCGTCCCACCTGGGGTGCAGGTAGATGGGCGAAAAGCCATCCAATTTTCCATAGGTAATCTGACAAAATGGGTCAGGAGTCTCATCAGACTTGCAAACACCTTGATCCCCAAATCTCACTTCTAGAAAGTCGTCCTAAGGAAATAATCAGGCCAGTCACCAAATATGTGAATCCCAGCACTATTCACAATAGTAAAAAAGTGGAAGATAACTTAAATGGCCAACAGAAGGGGATGGCTACATTAGTTACAGTGCATCCGCAGAATGATGCTGTGTAGCCAATTAAATAATATTTAAGGGGGAGTGGGGTGCAGGTGGGGTGTGTGCTGAAGAAATCTGAATGTGTATCAGATAATGAGAGGAGCAAAATATGAGGGGATTTCACCACTTTATGTTTTCTGTGATTTCTGACATTCTTTTTAAAAAATAATGAATAGATATCGCTTTTGCAGTCAGGAATATAACGATGCTATTTCCATTCTGTAAAATAACTGTTCATAACTCAGCTGGATCTTGGGAGGTGGTGGTTCCCTGAGGGCGGAGGGTCCAAGTCCAAGGTTTTGAACCTAGAGAGACTTTAGCAAATCCAGGCCCACAAACTGTAAGCCCCTTTACCTCTCTGCAGCCCCCCACTCATCTCTAATGTGGAGAGGCGATACCCGCCCCTCAGGGCTGGGCTGTGGCTAAAACAAGAAGGTGAAATAGATGCAAAACGCCCAGCCCCTGAATGCACTGTTTCCCCTTCTGTTCTCTCCTCCAGGGTGTCTGACGCCCCCAGCGCCTCCCACCCCAGCCCCTCACCTCATGAGCTCCAGCAAGTCCTTGAAGAGTGGGGTGCTTTTGAGGTCTTCCTCCACTGCAATGTCCCTAAGGGGACAAGGGGCAGGGGTGAGGAGGCAGCAGGCTGGAAGGGGGAGAGGCGGAGGAGGCTGGCCAGGTCATGCTGGACCTTGACACCCCGTGACAGCCTTTTGGCTTATCTGGAGGGCGCTGGGAGCCCCTGCGGGCTTTTAAGTGTGTGTGTTTGGTGGGGGGACATGCGATCTGGTTTGGGTCTTAGAGCCCAGAGTGTGATATGGAGGTGGGGGAGGGGTGGGGAGGGGCAGGGAGGCTGGACAGGCCCCTCCCTCCCAGCAGGCCACTAACTTGATGGTGCTGATGGTGTCCTCATAGTAGTAGCAGCGTAGCCAGTTGGTGGGGTCCTCCTCCTCCGGGAAGTCCTTGAGGATCTTCACAAAGGACACCGGGAAGATGCCTGTGGTTCCCCGGACAGTGCCCTGCGGGGGCGGGAGGGGGAGAAGGCACTGCCCTGCCTGATATCAGCAGAGGCAGCGGGGCCATGCCCCGGGGACCGGCCCCTTTATAATGACAGGACAGGCGGGTGAGCTCTGGGTCCCCTCAGGCAGAGGGAGGAGAAAAAGTGGGCAAGGTCACCAAGCTGTTCACCCCAAGGCGTCCATTTTAGAACAAGTTAAGACCTGAATTTATCTGGAAAGCTGCTTTCACCTCATTCATTTATTCACTCAGTCATTCATTCAAAGGCTTCTTGAGTGCCAGCTACGGAGCAGGCTCTGGGCACTCAGAAGGGATGAAAATCCCTGCCCTCCCTCCTGGAGCTTCCAGTGTGATGGAGGGCGACAGACAATGCACAGGTAAACAGGTGGACCTCACGGGGACTCAGGTGGTGGTAGGCGCTCAGGAAGAAAATTGTGGGGGGAGGGAGGAGGGAGGGGTGGGGCCAATTCACTCATTTGTCCACGGATTCCATCTGCTCTAGACCAGACAGCCAGAAATCTCCCTCCAGCCAGGCCTCTCTCCTAAACTCCATCCAAGACCCAGCCACTGCCTGTGCTTTGTCAGCTGTTCTCTTAATCTTTGTAATACTATGGAAGACATATTGTTTCCCCCCCCCCTTTTACAGACATATAAACTGAGGCTGAAGTACTACCCTCACTCCTCCCCAACCCTCCCTTCCATCTGAGGCCAGAAGTCGGCCAGCATACTGACTCATAGAACTTTCTAGAAAACAAGAAGTCAACAAACATTTCCTGTTTCTGGAGAATGACCCAGCAATACCCCTCAGCTGTAACAGCTTGTAGACTGCCTGAGACAGAACTCCGGGACTGGCGTAAAATCAAAACCGCCAAGTTGCGAGACCAACGGTTGGTCCACACTCCTCTCCAGCCCCTGGATGCCAGGGACCCTCCCCTTCCCTCAATGATTCCAGGACCCCCGGGGGCTGGCCCTGCCTCCTGTGCCATGACCTCCTTCACACCCCACTCCTCAGGAGCCCCGAGAAAAGAGAGTCTTTCATAACTATAGGACTTAATCCAAAAAGCTGGCACCAGGCCAAGGCCTCCCACCCGGTGACCCCCATCCCCCATCTCCAGTCATGCTATGAACCCTTGTATGGATCACGCTTGCCGCGTGCAGGGACAAAGCATGGCCAAGATGCCACACACCCAGCCTCCCTATGGGACGAGCCCTGAACAGCGGCGCCTCCTTCAACCCTTCCCGGAAACCTGTGAAGAAACGGCCACTGTTAGTTACCTCCATTTATGGGAAAGGAAACCACGGGGTTGAGTAAGTTTCTCAAAGTTGCAAAGCTAGTTAAAAACAGAGCTAGGATGTCACGCCAGACTCTGGAGCTCAAGTCTCCCTCATCACCTTCATTCGCTCCCTGCGTGGTGAGTAACGTTACCCCAGATTACGGACAGTGCGTCTCAACTGGGTGTGATTCTGCCCCCCAGGGCCAGAGGTCTGGGGACACATTTGATTGTTGCAGCTGGAGGGGTGCTACTGGCATCTAGTGGATGGAGGCCAAGGACGCCGCTAAACACCCCGAAGTGCACAGGTCAGCCCCCCAACAGAGAACTGCCTGGCCCCAAATGCCAATAGTGAACAGGCTGAGATACCCTGTTATAGACCAAGAAATTCAACTCAGAAGGTTAACTGACTTGCCTAAAGCGACCGTTGGTTGGGGTCAGTACCAAAGGCAAGTGTAGGCTCAGAATCTGCTGCTCCAGACACACACAGCTGTATTTCCTCAGGCTTCCCCGATCCACCTGCCCAGATCTCCAGGACTATCTTTGGACAGCATCTCTTCCCTGGGGCCTTCTCAGATACCTCCATGTTCTCTGATCCCCTCACAGACTTGAAGTGACTTCACCTCCAACTTAACTTCCACCTCACCTCCATCCTCACCTCCAACCTCACCTCCATCCTCACCTCCATCCTCACCTCCATCCTCACCTCCAACCTCACCTCCA